>NC_133330.1:215232629-215535973 GCF_042186555.1 Aquarana catesbeiana
ATGGCTCTAACAGGTGAGGTTGGAAAGAATGTACTTAGCCACAGACCAGATCAGCTAGAATATAATCTCAAACTAGATTTTAGAAACCGAAAAATAAAACCACAATGCAACGCCCTACCAAGACGCACTATCACATATATGGAATTGTACTGAAAATGCATAACATTTGAGGTATGCGGAAAACAAAAACGTAAATAAATAAAAATTAAATAAAAAATATATAAAATGAAAAAAAAAAAAATATATATATATATATATAGATGATGAAAAAATAAAATTACATATACAAATAAAAATGAAATAAAATGAAAATGAAAATAATAAAATAAACATTAAAAATAAAGATAAAAATAAAAATAAAGTAAAGTAAAAATAGAAAAAAAAAAAAAAAAAAGTGAGTGAAAATAAAAATAAAAAATAATAAAATAAAATAAAAATAAAAAATAAAGTTAGAATAAAGAATGAAAATAGCACGATGGGGAAGACGGAAAAAACGGAAAAAACGACCCAATGTAAGAAAAAAGAAAAAGAAAGAAGAGGAAGCTGGAGCTCGGGACGTGTCACAGACCTACTAAATGAATAATAAAAATGTACAAAAATACAAATATAAAAATATGTATAAATATATAACATTACAACCAATGTGATCTAGTAAACTAGTGCAACTAGAAACAGAGAGTGGTTGACTTGATGAAAGGAAAGGAACCACTAACTGAGGAAGAACACTAAGAAGAATATTGAAGCCTAAAAGTCGCTAAGGAAACAATTTACGTCAAACTCGATGTTGAGTCCCTTCGGCACAAGGGTGTCCATGGAAAAAATCCATTTGGACTCGAGTTGACTCAAAATCCTTACTTTGTGTCCCCACGCCATGGTCTGGCGTAGGGTACGATACCCCAAAATTTCAAATGACTGGGGTCCCTTTTATGGTATTTGTCGAAATGCCTGGACACATTGTGTTTGTCGAAACCCTTTTGGATGTTTTGCACATGCTCCTTAATACGGATTCTCAATAGCCTTTTGGTGCGGCCCACATACTGGAGGCCACAGCTGCACTCCAATACATAGACCGCTCCCTCAGTGTTGCACCCGATGAACTCATTGACATCATATTGGGTGCCATTACTGTTTGATTTAAAAGAGAATACTTTTTCATTCGGACGTTTGGTGCGGGTACAGACATAACAGCGTTTACAAGGGTAAAACCATTTACCCGTAAAGAAAGAAAATTGTTTTTTTTGGGGGATCAATCACGCTTTTCACTAGCCGATCTCTCAGGGTGGGTGCCCTTTTATAGATGAACTTTGGTCTATCTGGTAGTACCTCTCTTAGGCCAGTATCGGATTTTAGAATATGCAATGGCGAGATATAATGCTTTCAATCTTTTTGTGTTGAAAGTTGTAATCAAACACCAGGGGTACCTGGTCTTGCTGGCACATGGGTGTTTATCTTCAAGCAGTTCTTTTCTTTGCATTTGTCCGACTTCTACTATTTTATCTTTTATAAACTCTTGATCGTATCCTTTGCTGGTTATTGTTTAGTTTGAGAAAAAAAGAGGTTAGGAGATCACGATCTCCTACCCATATAATAAAAATGTCATCAATGTATCTTTTATACAGTCGTAGTTCTTCGGGGATCTGTAAACACCACTTCCTCTTCCCATTGGGACATGAATAGCCCTGCGACACTGGGGGCAAATTTAGCCCCCATAGCTACTCCTGTTTTCTGATGGTAAAATTGTTTACAGTACCAAAAATGGCTGTGTTTCAGACAGAAATCGAGGCACTTAACGAGAAATTTCCTCTGGAACCGGGGAAGTTCGTTATATTTTCTCAGACCCCACTTCGCGGCCTCACATGCCGCAAAGTGGGGTATGATCGTATACAGTGACGAAACGTCAGCTGTTGCCATCCATACAGTGCCGATGTCTACTCTTTGTTCAAGTGTCTGGAGCATTTGTTTCGTGTCGCGTAGATAAGCCTTTGTACTTTGTACTGCTGGTTGGAGGTATTTATCAATATATTCACCCAATCTCGCTGTGATTGATTCTATGCCATTAACGATCGGTCTTAGAGGGGGATCTGTTCTGTCCTTATGGATTTTAGGTAATGCGTAGATAATCGGAGTTCTACAGGCCTCTGGGACCAGGTACTTGAATTCATTTTTATTAAGAATGCCCTTTTTAAGGCCCAGTTGAACTACTTGTTCAAGTTCTTTTTTCCATTTAAATATGGGATTATTGGGAAGTGTACAATATGTATTCTGATCTTCTAGTAGTTTCATCATGCCATTATGATATTGTTCGGTGGTAAGAATCACGATTCCACCGCCTTTGTCTGACGGCCTAATAACAAGATTCTTTCTTTTGGTGAGTTTTTGAATGCCAATCCTGATATTTCTTGGTTCTTCTCTTATTTTGTAGGTTAAATTCTTAATTTCTTCCGTCACAAGATTCTTGAAGACTTCTATGTGGGTATTGTCCTTCGGCTTCGGGTTGTAAATCGATCTATTTCTCAGATTACTGTGTAACACTGAATCTTCTTGCGTCGTGCTGACATTAATGGGTTTTTCCAACAAGTATTTTTTGATATTCAATTTTCTTATGTATTTTTGTATACTTATATACGTTTCAAATTTATCAAGATTCTTCACCGGTGCGTATTTTAACCCCTTATCAAGCACTACTAGTTCTTCCTGGGTTAGTGGTATATCTGTGAGATTAAAAATGCCTTCTCCTAGGTCTCCCTTTTTCGTTTGTTTTCTCTTTCCTGCTCTACAGCCTCTTTTCTTGTGGGGCTTGTTCTCCTCGTTTCTTCCGTTCTTCTCGGGGGATGATGTTCCATACCTCTCTCTAAAAAAGATCTATTCTGACCTTGTTCGTATTGGTAGTCATAGTAAAATCCACCGTCTCTATCTGTGTCTCGGAGATCCCTCAATGGGGCGTAATAGTTATATGTTTGGATAGGACTCCTTTCTCTAGGTCTAGGCGGTGCATATGGTAGTTCTCTGCCTTCTCTGGGCCCATAATAGTAGTTTGGGCCCGAACTTCTATCGCGTGGTCTATGGTAATCTTGTTAACCATATTGATTCTCTCTTGTATCATAGTTATTTTGAGGATAGGTTGGATGTCTCTCCTGCCTATACGGTTCTTGTGGAGGACCTCTTGTCTCTCTGGGTCCATTAGAAGGTCGTGGCCAGTAAGGTCTTTTATTATTATGGTTCTTCCGATTATTGTTTTTTTTCCACCGCTGTTGTAGAGTACGTGGTGGATAAGGAGGTTGCTTCCAGGTATTATATGGAGTATTATTACTGGGATGTCTATTTCTGACATCATAATTCGAGTGTCTAGGTGAATAATTGCCTGAGTGTCTACGAGGTGTACCTTGCCGAAGTGATCTAGGTATAGGTGAAGGGTCAACATGGCCAGGGTTTATTCTAACCGTCTTCTCTGGGGTGGAGGATGCAGAGATGGATGTAGCCTGCCCAACGCTGTTCTGCCATTTAAATACTAGATCCTTTTTGAAGTCACTGATATCCCTGGAGAATTTTTTACATCAAAAACATCGTATTAACCTGGCAGATTGAGGAACAGTCCATTTCTTTCCTCGATCTAGAGATCTCACGTATTAACAATCAATACACCACTAAAACATTCTTTAAAAATGTCGATCGTAACAGTTATTTACCTCTAAGTAGTTGCCATCACAGTAACTGGCTATTTAACATCCCTAAAGGCCAGTTAATGCGACTAAGACGCAATTGTACTTTGGAAGAAGACTTTTATATGCAAGCCAGAATGATTGGAGAGAGATTTACCAGCAAAGGATACGATCAAGAGTTTATAAAAGATAAAATAGTAGAAGTCGGACAAATGCAAAGAAAAGAACTGCTTGAAGATAAAACACCCATGTGCCAGCAAGACCAGGTACCCCTGGTGTTTGATTACAACTTTCAACACAAAAAGATTGAAAGCATTATATCTCGCCATTGGCATATTCTAAAATCCGATACTGGCCTAAGAGAGGTACTACCAGATAGACCAAAGTTCATCTATAAAAGAGCACCCACCCTGAGAGATCGGCTAGTGAAAAGCGTGATTGATCCCCCAAAAAAACAATTTTCTTTCTTTACGGGTAAAGGGTTTTACCCTTGTAAACGCTGTTATGCCTGTACCCGCACCAAACGTCCGAATGAAAAAGTATTCTCTTTTAAATCAAACAGTAATGGCACCCAATATGATGTCAATGAGTTCATCGGGTGCAACACTGAGGGAGCGGTCTATGTATTGGAGTGCAGCTGTGGCCTCCAGTATGTGGGCCGCACCAAAAGGCTATTGAGAATCCGTATTAAGGAGCATGTGCAAAACATCCAAAAAGGTTTCGACAAACACAATGTGTCCAGGCATTTCGACAAATACCATAAAAGGGACCCCAGTCATTTGAAATTTTGGGGTATCGTACCCTACGCCAGACCATGGCGTGGGGGACACAAAGTAAGGATTTTGAGTCAACTCGAGTCCAAATGGATTTTTTCCATGGACACCCTTGTGCCGAAGGGACTCAACATCGAGTTTGACGTAAATTGTTTCCTTAGCGACTTTTAGGCTTCAATATTCTTCTTAGTGTTCTTCCTCGGTTAGTGGTTCCTTTCCTTTCATCACCTTATTGCACAATTGAATAAGGATCTTTCTAGAAAAGTTGCTGAGGTTCAGCAGAGAAAAAGTAAAAAATTCTCCAGGGATATCAGTGACTTCAAAAAGGATCTAGTATTTAAATGGCAGAACAAAGTTGGGCAGGCTACATCCATCTCTGCATCCTCCACCCCAGAGAAGACGGTTAGAATAAACCCTGGCCATGTTGACCCTTCACCTATACCTAGATCACTTCGGCAAGGTACACCTCGTAGACACTCAGGCAATTATTCACCTAGACACTCGAATTATGATGTCAGAAATAGACATCCCAGTAATAATACTCCATATAATACCTGGAAGCAACCTCCTTATCCACCACGTACTCCACAACAGCGGTGGAAAAAAACCAATAATCGGAAGAACCATAATAATAAAAGACCTTACTGGCCACGACCTTCTAATGGACCCAGAGAGACAAGAGGTCCTCCACAAGAACCGTATAGGCAGGAGAGACATCCAACCTATCCTCAAAATAACTATGATACAAGAGAGAATCAATATGGTTAACAAGATTACCATAGACCACGCGATAGAAGTTCGGGCCCAAACTACTATTATGGGCCCAGAGAAGGCAGAGAACTACCATATGCACCGCCTAGACCTAGAGAACGGAGTCCTATCCAAACATATAACTATTACGCCCCATTGAGGGATCTCCGAGACACAGATAGAGACGGTGGATTTTACTATGACTACCAATACGAACAAGGTCAGAATAGATCTTTTTTAGAGAGAGGTATGGAACATCATCCCCCGAGAAGAACGGAAGAAACGAGGAGAACAAGCCCCACAAGAAAAGAGGCTGTAGAGCAGGAAAGAGAAAACAAACGAAAAAGGGAGACCTAGGAGAAGGCATTTTTAATCTCACAGATATACCACTAACCCAGGAAGAACTAGTAGTGCTTGATAAGGGGTTAAAATACGCACCGGTGAAGAATCTTGATAAATTTGAAACGTATATAAGTATACAAAAATACATAAGAAAATTGAATATCAAAAAATACTTGTTGGAAAAACCCATTAATGTCAGCACGACGCAAGAAGATTCAGTGTTACACAGTAATCTGAGAAATAGATCGATTTACAACCTGAAGCCGAAGGACAATACCCACATAGAAGTCTTCAAGAATCTTGTGACGGAAGAAATTAAGAATTTAACCTACAAAATAAGAGAAGAACCAAGAAATATCAGGATTGGCATTCAAAAACTCACCAAAAGAAAGAATCTTGTTATTAGGCCGTCAGACAAAGGCGGTGGAATCATGATTCTTACCACCGAACAATATCATAATGGCATGATGAAACTACTAGAAGATCAGAATACATATTGTACACTTCCCAATAATCCCATATTTAAATGGAAAAAAGAACTTGAACAAGTAGTTCAACTGGGCCTTAAAAAGGGCATTCTTAATAAAAAAGAATCCAAGTACCTGGTCCCAGAGGCCTGTAGAACTCCGATTATCTACGCATTACCTAAAATCCATAAGGACAGAACAGATCCCCCTCTAAGACCGATCGTTAATGGCATAGAATCAATCACAGCGAGATTGGGTGAATATATTGATAAATACCTCCAACCAGCAGTACAAAGTACAAAGGCTTATCTACGCGACACGAAACAAATGCTCCAGACACTTGAACAAAGAGTAGACATCGGCACTGTATGGATGGCAACAGCTGACGTTTCGTCACTGTATACGATCATACCCCACTTTGCGGCATGTGAGGCCGCGAAGTGGGGTCTGAGAAAATATACCGAACTTCCCCGGTTCCAGAGGAAATTTCTCGTTAAGTGCCTCGATTTCTGTCTGAAACACAGCCATTTTTGGTACTGTAAACAATTTTACCATCAGAAAACAGGAGTAGCTATGGGGGCTAAATTTGCCCCCAGTGTCGCAGGGCTATTCATGTCCCAATGGGAAGAGGAAGTGGTGTTTACAGATCCCCCGAAGAACTACGACTGTATAAAAGATACATTGATGACATTTTTATTATATGGGTAGGAGATCGTGATCTCCTAACCTCTTTTTTTCTCAAACTAAACAATAACATCAAAAACATCGTATTAACCTGGCAGATTGAAGAACAGTCCATTTCTTTCCTCGATCTAGAGATCTCACATATTAACAATCAATACACTACTAAAACATTCTTTAAAAATGTCGATCGTAACAGTTATTTACCTCTAAGTAGTTGCCATCACAGTAACTGGCTATTTAACATCCCTAAAGGCCAGTTAATGCGACTAAGACGCAATTGTACTTTGGAAGATAACTTTTATATGCAAGCCAGAATGATTGGAGAGAGATTTACCAGCAAAGGATACGATCAAGAGTTTATAAAAGATAAAATAGTAGACGTCGGACAAATGCAAAGAAAAGAACTGCTTGAAGATAAAACACCCATGTGCCAGCAAGACCAGGTACCCCTGGTGTTTGATTACAACTTTCAACACAAAAAGATTGAAAGCAATATATCTCGCCATTGGCATATTCTAAAATCCGATACTGGCCTAAGAGAGGTACTACCAGATAGACCAAAGTTCATCTATAAAAGGGCACCCACCCTGAGAGATCGGCTAGTGAAAAGCGTGATTGATCCCCCAAAAAAACAATTTTCTTTCTTTACGGGTAAAGGGTTTTACCCTTGTAAACGCTGTTATGCCTGTACCCGCATCAAACGTCCGAATGAAAAAGTATTCTCTTTTAAATCAAACAGTAATGGCACCCAATATGATGTCAATTAGTTCATCGGGTGCAACACTGAGGGAGCGGTCTATGTATTGGAGTGCAGCTGTGGCCTCCAGTATGTGGGCCGCACCAAAAGGCTATTGAGAATTCGTATTAAGGAGCATGTGCAAAACATCCAAAAGGGTTTCGACAAACACAATGTGTCCAGGCATTTCGACAAATACTATAAAAGGGACCCCAGTCATTTGAAATTTTGGGGTATCGTACCCTACGCCAGACCATGGCGTGGGGGACACAAAGTAAGGATTTTGAGTCAACTCGAGTCCAAATGGATTTTTTCCATGGACACCCTTGTGCCGAAGGGACTCAACATCGAGTTTGACGTAAATTGTTTCCTTAGCGACTTTTAGGCTTCAATATTCTTCTTAGTGTTCTTCCTCGGTTAGTGGTTCCTTTCCTTTCATCAAGTCAACCACTCTCTGTTTCTAGTTGCACTAGTTTACTAGATCACATTGGTTGTAATGTTATATATTTATACATATTTTTATATTTGTATTTTTGTACATTTTTATTATTCATTTAGTAGGTCTGTGACACGTCCCGAGCTCCAGCTTCCTCTTCTTTCTTTTTTCTTTTTTCTTACATTGGGTCGTTTTTTCCGTTTTTTCCGTCTTCCCCATCGTGCTATTTTCATTCTTTATTCTAACTTTATTTTTTATTTTTATTTTATTTTATTATTTTTTATTTTTATTTTCACTCACTTTTTTTTTTTTTTCTATTTTTACTTTACTTTATTTTTATTTTTATCTTTATTTTTAATTTTTATTTTATTATTTTCATTTTCATTTTATTTCATTTTTATTTGTATATGTAATTTTATTTTTTTCATCATCTATATATTTTTTTTTTTTTTTTCATTTTATATATTTTTTATTTAATTTTTATTTATTTACGTTTTTGTTTTCCGCATACCTCAAATGTTATGCATTTTCAGTACAATTCCATATATGTGATAGTGCGTCTTGGTAGGGCGTTGCATTGTGGTTTTTATTTTTCGGTTTCTAAAATCTAGTTTGAGATTATGTTCTAGCTGATCTGGTCTGTGGCTAAGTACATTCTTTCCAACCTCACCTGTTAGAGCCATCCTGACAACAGGCAACAGCACTGTGTGCTATCCTTTGTATTGATGGGCTTTGAAAAAATGGCCGCCGGGCACCCATTAACATTAGAGCGGGCTTCGGGAAAATGGCCGCCGTGCGCCCATTACAAGGGGACGATATATAAGCATTGGCTTTCTATCCCGTGTTATCCTCTGAAGAAGTCATGTGACGTGACGATATGCATTAGGATTGGAGCATGGGACGCTGCCATAGACAAACAACAGGAGACGAGCTCGGCGCTCTTAGTTACTACACACTGCAGCATTGTTTTAAATGTAAGTTGATTGGACTTGTTTTATTAAATAAATATACCTTTTATATGGGATCATGCTATGTGCGTCTCTTTCCCCCTCACACTGTACATCACTACTCTACCTGACGAACACTGAGGAGAGAGGCACGGGGACATATTCCAGTTTCCAGGCACGGGGACAGATTCCAGATTGGTGACACTCCTGGAGGCATACGAGCTCAGCGCTCGTGGATTGATGCCCACACTCACTTCATGAAAGTGAGTGCAACCTCCCCCTGTGTGTGTCTTGCCCCCCCTCCACTGTGGTCGTTGCAGAGTTATTTTACATGCTGTATACTTTTTATTTTTTATATTTCGCTTGGCATGTTCATCATTGTCACTGCCTGTATACACGGAACGTCTACACCTGCGGGTCATTTGCAACACAGGCTGTACACCTTACAGCTGTAAGGTAAGCGGCTTGCAAACACGGAGGTGTCCTCACTGAAGATCCCCCCTTCCTTCACGATTGGACTTGTTTTGTGTTTCTCATCACGTGTTTTTGCTTTTTGGACTGGATGATAGAACTAATATTCATGTTTGTCCTAGGGATTTGTCACTTGTAGTTCACCAGGATCTGGCACGTTTTTGCTAATGGGGCACTAGCCCACATATATTTTTCTTACATTATATATATATATATATATATATATATATATATATATATATATATATATATATTTTTTTTTTTTTTTTTTTTTGCATTGTGTCATTATTCACCCTATTTGTGTTGGTATATGCATTTTTGTTTTGCTATATTCAAGCAGTCACTGTTTCACGATTACCTTTATATATTAGGCTTTGTCTGCCCGCAACATGTCATGTTGATCAGCTACGTTGCACTGCACTGCATCCCCACCATGTTCTTTTAGCATGTAGGATCTATTCATGCATTGGCCCGTTTCTGCTTTTTTAGTTCACTTTGCCACTTTAGTCATCTTTGTAGCTTCCCTCCGCCCCCCCTTCATCACAGCGCAACTACCATCTTCCCCCACTTTTTTTACCACAAAAAATCCCTTACCCCATCAATATAGCAAATTTTAAATCAAATAATAAATGAATAAGTAAATAAATGTCCAGTGTTTCTGCTGGATTAAATATACCAGCTAATTATTACTAGTGAGTAGAATATACAGTTGTGCTCATAAGTTCACATAGCCTGGCAGAATTTATAATTTCTTGCTCATTTTTCAGAGAATATGAATGATAACACAAAAACTTTTCTTTTACTCATGGTTAGTGTTGGGATGTAGCTGCTTATTATCAATCAACCGTGTTTACTCTTTTTAAATCATAATGGCAACAGAAACTACCCAAATGACCATGATCAAAAGTTTACATTCCCCAGTTCTTAATACCGTGTATTGCCCCCTTTAACATCAATGACAGCTTGAAATCTTTTGTGGTATTTGTGGTATTTTGTGGTATTTGTGGATAAGGCTCCAAATGACTTTGTGCCAGAAGGTTTGAGGCTTGTCTCTGTGCTGTTTGGCATATTATAAATGAGATACTTTGTGTCATTTGCATAGTAATGGCTTTATTCTGGCGACTCGACTATGCAGCCCATCTTTCTTCAAGTGCCTCCTTATTGTGCATCTTAAAACAGCCACAACACATGTTTTCAGAGAGTCCTATATTTCACCTAAAGTTATTTGTGGGTTTTTCTTTGCATCCCGAACAATTTTCCTGGCAGTTGTGGCTGAAATTTTAGTTGGTCTACCTGACCGTGGTTTGGTTTCAACAGAACCGCTCATTTTCCACTTCTTGATTAGAGTTTGAACACTGCTGATTGACATTCTTAATTACTTGGATATCTTTTTATATTCCTTTCCTGTTTTATACAGTTCAACTACCTTTTCCCACAGATCCTTTGACAATTCTTTTGCTATCCCCATGACTCAGAATCCAGAAACGTCAGTACAGCACTGGATGAAAGGTGCAAGGGTCTGTCAGGAGTCCTGAAACTCAATGACCTTTTATACACACACTAATTACAAGCAAGCAGATCACAGGTGAGGATGGTTACCATTAATAACCATTCAAACCCCTTTGTGTCAACTTGAGTGCATGTTATAAGGCCAAAATCACCAGGGTATGTAAACTTTTGATCAGGGTCATTTGGATAGTTTTTGTTGCCATTATGATTTCAAAAGAGTAAACACAATTGATTGATAATAAATGGCTATAGCCAAACACTAACCATGAGTGAAAGAAAAGTTTTTGTGTTATCATTCATATTCTCTGAAAAATGGCCAAGAAATCATAAATTCTGCCAGGGTATGTAAACTTATGAGCACAACTGTATATTTTACAAGTCTCAATGCAACTCTCCAATGTGAATAAACTACTTCCGTGTGCTCCTATCCCCATCCGTGGTTCAGTACAGCAGGTTCCACCAATATGTGATAACACCACCACCATATGGATTGACCACTCACCAGATATAGGTGTCAACACGCCTTTGGTTTATTAATGGGATAACCACTCCACTCAGGGTCTTTGCCTATGCTTTTCCCAATAGAATAGGTACAAAAGATATCCCTCCTCATAGGAAATAAACAATGGTCATTGTGCAGTATATATGTACTGTTTATTTAAAAAGTTTAAAAAGAGACTATAAAATTCACATTCAAATGTGCCCATAAGCCTGCACCAAACCTATCCAGCCATTTTAAATGGGTGAAGGTATCACCGTGTGTCTCCTATGTCGGCGTGTGTCTCAAGCCTCGCTTTCGCCCGGCAGCCTCTACGCGTTTCGCAAAGCTGCTTGCTATGGGGGCACTCAATTGGGCTTGATCCAGAGTCACGCTTTATGCATCTATAGACACACACTACAGGGTTCACCCTCTCCACCCCCCAACCCCCCTCCCCACTCCCTCTTCACTGACTTTGACTGACAGCAGTGGAACTCATTGGCTCCTGTGAGTTTTCTGTGAGAAGAGAGAGAGAGGAGAATAGCTTTAGCAGATAGACAGTGTTGATTGAGATCTGGCTCAAGTAAGTGTTTAAGGGGGGGATGGGGGAGCAACATTTGAAAGGTTTTTACCTTAGTGCAGAGAACATATTATGGGGAAAAAAAAAACTTTTTTGCTTTTATAACCACCTTAAGTGATTTTCCACCCCTGTCAAACATTGTGATATGATTAACCAAAAAGAAAGGAGTGTGGTTAGGTAAATCACATAATTATGCTACAATGTAATTGTGTAGCACTGCAGTGACTTTAATGTAATTATGCAATTTACTGAAAAGGGAAATGTCTGTTCCTTTCTGAAGAAGATACATTTGAAAAAAAAAAAGGTGCAAATAACTGAAAATCAATGTTTTCAGTCAGTTAAAGTATGTGTAAAACAACAACTGTATTTTTTTTCTCTTGCAGAGAGTGTGAGAAAGTGCTAAATCCCCTGTCATTTTTTTTCTGTCTGCCTGGGTAATGTTTTTTTCACTTCCTGTACAATAGACACAAAAGGAAGTAAGAAGAAATCTTTCCATTTGCCATTGCCATTAGCAATGACATGTGGGAGACCCAGCAACCGTTTCCAGGGACTCTGTGTGGGGGCAGCCCCACAGAAAGCAATAGGGGGGCTATTTCACAGCTATTTGTGGCCACTCATGGAGTGATTACCTGCAGATGGTTGGTACTGAATGCAGCTGCATCCAGGGCCAATCATTCAAAGGTAATTGCATCATGAATGATTACACCTAAGTGGCCATGATAAGCTGCGAGAACCGTCAGCTTCCTATTGCTTTCAATGAGCCTGCAGCTCACAGATAATCACTGGGAACCCCGGCTGGACCTCTCTAGGGTTGCCACCTCATCCCTTTAAACCTGAACATATATGAATTACTCAGGTTCTGAGGCTAATTTAATCAATATGTGTTCAGTTTTAAAGGGATGAGGTGGCAACCCTAGACCTCTCACATCTAATCACTGAACGCCACATTCACAAGTTTAAATGGGCCCATAGTTGTCAGTGAAACAGGTGTCCCTACTTCCCCTCACCTTCAGTTTCTTTGACAGCTCTAAAATTGTGGCTTTTCAGACTTTGTGTACTGGATACAATAATCATAAGGCCAAACAGAGAGGGTTAATCTCTCCAGCAAGGACACAGACAGCTGCTTGAACAATTTCTCACTCTATCCAAGGGGCCATTCATAATATGCATTGCAGTATGCGGGTGGTAAGATATACATGCTATACAGTCAGGGCTGTGATTGGGGGGGGGGCAGCTCCCTTGTCCCTTCCTCTCACTCGCAGGAGTATCTGCAATGTCACTCCTGTCAGCAGGGCTTTTTTTTTTCATCTAGAACATGGCGGTACTTGGTACACTAGCCCTTTACTCACTTCTGTCACTTGTTCTAAAACTAACTTCATGTGCTGGCTTCTGTTTGTGAGTGACAGTGCACCCCAGCTGCAGTGCCTCCTCAATGCAGAAGGAATGGCTGTCAGGGGGCTGGTCTGTCATTCTGGGAACAGGGAGTGCTTACAAAGAGCATGACAGGGTAAGTAGTTGGGTGTGGTGGAAGAGTACTGTACTTAGATTGAGGGGCTTTGTAGTGGGGGGGGGGTTGAGAAAAGAAAGCTATATTGAGATCAGGTATAATCGGACACATATCCAAGCCTGTCTGAGCTGTTCCACCAGGAAACTGTCAAAGCTGACAGCCAACCATAAGCAGCAAACGCATTCCCTGTCCCGCAGCTGCATGTATTCAGGGGACATGTACTGTATATGTGTGGCTACGGGGTGGGGAAAGCCTCGGCCACTTATTATATGGCTTCCTGGTGGGATAGCTCAGGAGGGTTGGGACTTATCTCTGAACAGCTCATAGGAATAAACTGAAAAAAGTTCATCCCTAGTGATGGGTTTTGTGGTGGGGGGAGGGTCAGGGTTGAGGACAAAGCTTTGTACTGGGGAGGTGGGGGAGGAGCTTTGTAGTGGTGTTTCTTCCGCTGACATCACTGATGCAGGGACATTTTTTCCTTTCAGTGACACCACCTATGTAGTAGCATTGTTTCTTCTGAGTGACATCACCAACACAGGGATCTTTACTGTATGTTCCCAGTGACACCATAAAGTCAGGAACATTTTTTCCTTATAGTGACACCACCAAAGCAGGGCCATTTACTACCTTTCATTGACACCACAGACACAGGAGCATTTTTTCCTTATAGTGACACCACCAACTCAGTGAATTTTAGTGAATTTCAGTGACGCCACCCACAAGGTGACATTTTTTCTTTACAGTAACACCACAGACTCAGAGACATTATTTCCTTCTGGTGACACCACTGACTCGGGGACATTTTCTTTGCCACTGTCAGCCCAATATTTGAGCACCTGCATGTTTGAGCTAAAACTTTTGAGCTTGCTACAGTATAATGCAAACATTGGTGCTATTTCATCGCATGCCACAAACTTTACAAACATTTTGACGCGAACCAATATTGGCTGTGTCGCCTTCTCCACCCAACGAGGAAAAATAAGGTGTAATATGTTCATTATTTGGCACTTCAGCAGGCTTCCTACATTCATGTCCAGCATCCTCTCTAAGCCAGCTGCAGTTGCACATCTTCCTCTTCTATATACAATGCAGGAATAATAGCCTTGCATTGTATGTGATGATGCTGAGGGACTACTCACAGGTCGAAGCTGCAGGGAGAGCACTGTAGTCTGCTGGAATGGAGAACAGGGTAGGAAATAGAGCCTCTTCCTTTACCCCCTAAAAATAGCAAGCTTTTAGGCCCTGCAGTGCAAAGGGACCCCACTACAAGAAAATTATATGTTGCATTCCAGAGTTCATCATTAAGATGTGTGGGCAACCCAGTAAAAATGAATGGACTGCCTTACCACAATGCATGTTAACACATGTATTGGACTGCAAAGCAACATAAATGTCTGAAAGGGTCCTAAAAATGGCTTTACACGCAATATAAAGTGATTCTAAAAGTTGTAATAAAAAATAAAAAGCAAACAAAAAAAAACATGTTATTCTTGCCTTCTCTGTGCAATGGTTTTGCATAGAACAACCCCGATCCTCTTCTTTTTAGTTCCCCCACCAGTGATCCTGGCACTTCCCCTGCCAGGTGCCCCCACAGCAAGCCTCTTGCTATGGGGGCACTTCACCAGGCTCACTCCTGAGCTGCACTCCTGTGAATGGACATTGTGACGTGGACATTGCCACATTGGGCATTCAATCACGGCGACCCATTGGCTCCCTAGCTGTGATTGGCAGCAGCAGGAGCCAATGGCTCCCACTGCTGTGTGAGTGAATGAGGAGAGAGAGAGAGACTCGGTAGAGCAGCTGCTCTCATGTACATCACTGGATTGAGATGGGGATCAGGTAAGAATAAGGGGGCTGCACCCAAAAGGATGATGGCATTGAGATAAAAAACCTTCTGCTCTTAGAACTACTTTAAGACAGTGGCTAAGTAAACCTGTATTCTGCCCATGGTATGAAAATAGGGGTAAGAGTTTAGAAGGCACCGTAAAATTCTGTACAATCTTTCCATGCTCTCTTCAGTAGGTCTGAGCTACTACTGGAACCCCACAAAATATATAGTATTTCCAGGTATTGCAAAACATATGACATTTCTCCTGCCTACCAAAGTAAGTAACTTGGTAAATGAGCAGACAGTTTCCAAGCTCTGTGTGTGGGGGTGGAGTATCCATAATCATGTGTAAAACTGGCCATACACCAGTATGTTTTGTTGAACGGTATGTACAAAATTCTGAAAAATCATTTGTCGGAGCATTAAATCTTACTATCACATGCTCCAAATCTAAAGTCCGTCAGATTTTCAACAGAAACAGTCCGCTGAAGGTCCAATGAAGCCCACACACGGTCGGATTGTCGGCCGAATTTGGTCCATCAGACCAGTCCGGTCCAAAAGTCCGCTCGTGTGTACGGGGCATAAGGAAAACCACATTCACAGTTAGACTTACGATTATTCAAGGAAAATTTTCCATCCTCAACCTTCAAAATTTCTCATCACTACATCTAAATTGATTGCCGAATCTACCCCACTACTAGAAAATCAAATGAACATTCCAAAAACGTTCAAGAATTTTTTAATAATGCCAGTAGAATAGAAATCCATAATATTTACTCAGAATTATCTTGCTTTGTGTTTATCGTAGTAAATTGAAATATGATTGGTTGAATTTAGGTGCTGCACTTTCCAAATTATTCTTACTCTTTGTTCTGCTGTGTTGATCAACACTATATGCCAGTCTTTCTCAACCTTTTAATCTAAGAAGAACACTTGAAATAAATTTCAGGTGTCCGGCAACCCCTACTAAAGTTAATTACCCAGGGGTTCACTAAGCATAATATTGCCTTTACATCAGTGGCCAGTGGGAAGAATGTCTCCCTTACAGAGGTGGTTAGTAAGGAGACTGCCCCCTTTACATTGGTAGATAGAGATAATAATGCTCTTTACATTGGTGGACTGTCCCCCTTACAGTGGTGGTCAGTAAGAAGACGGTCCCTTTACATTGAAGGCTGGTGGAAAAAAATGCCACCCTTACAGTGGTGGCCAGTAAGAAAACTGTCTCCCTTATATTAGTGACTGAAGGAAAGAATGCCCCTTAAATGGGTAGCCAAAGGGAAAAATGGGCCTTTACATTGTTGGCTTTTGGGAAGAAAGTCACTCTTACAGTGGGGGTCAGCACACAGAATGCCCCCTTTACATCAGTGTCCAGTGGAAAGAATATCACCCTTACATTAGAGTGGTGTTCAGTATGAAGATAAAAAGACTTTACCCTTTACTTTGGTGGCCGGAGGGAAGAAAGCCTCTCCTTATAGTGGTGATCAGTAAGAAGGCTGCCTCTTTACACTGGTGGTCGGAGGGAGGAATGTCCCTTTCATGGGTGGACAGTAGAAATAATGCCTCTTACATTGGTGGAGAATGGAAAGAATGCCCCCTTTACATTGGTGGTCAGTGGGAAGAATGCCTCTTACATTGGTGTAGAATAGAAAAAATGCCCCCTTTACATTTGTGGTCAGTGGGAAGAATGCATCTTTCATTGGTTGCTAGTGGGAAGAATGCCCCCCTCCTTAATTTGGTGGCCAGTGGGAAGAATGCTCCCTTTGCAGTGGTGGTCAGTGGGAAGAATGCCTCTTACATTGGTTGTCAATGAGCAGAATGGTGGAAAAAATGCCATCTTTACAGTGGTGGTCAGTAAGAAGACTGTCACCCTTATATTGGTGGCTGGAGGGAGGAATGCCCCTTACATGGTAGCCAGTGGGAAGAATGGTCCTTTTACATCAGTGACCAGTGGAAAGAATGTCACCGTTACATTGGTGGCCAGTGGGAAGAAAGCCCCCCTTAAAATGGTGGACAGTAAGAAGATAAAAAGACTTACCCCCTTTACATTAGTGGCTGTGGGGAAGAAAGCCCCCCCTTACAATGGTGATCAGTAAGAAGACTGCCTCTTTACATCCGTGGTCGGAGGGAGGAATGTCCCTTTCATGGATGGACAGTGGGAATAATGCCTCTTACATTGGTGGAGAATGGAAAGAATGCCCCCTTTACATTGGTGGTAAGTGGGGAGAATTCCTCTTATATTGGTTACTGTTGGGAAGAATGCCCCCCTTAGACTGGTGGCCAGTGAGAAGAATTCCCCTTATATTGGTCATCCGTGGGAAGAATGACTTGTACATTGGAGGAGAGTGGAAAGAATGCCCCCTTTACAGTAGTGATCAGTGGGAAAAATGCCTCTTATATTGGTTGTCAATGAGAAGAATGCCCTTTACATTGGTGGACAGTGGGAAGAATGCCCCCTTACAGTGCTGGTCAATAGGAACACAGCCCTTTTACATTGGAGGCTGGTGGAAAAAACAGTAAGAAGACTGCCTCCCTTATATTGGTGGCTGGAGGGAACACATCCTTGAGGTCTATTGGCTGATATCCAGTTGGCGGCCCTTCCTGATGTTTCTTCACCCCACCAGAGAAGTCGAGAAGTGAGACAGAGGTTCCACCGTTCCGGATATCGTTTTCCAGCCTAGGTTTGGCTCCATGCACCATTGACTCCATGTCATACGACAGTGGAGTCAACGTCATCTGGTAAGAGTATCCATCTTATCTTACTTCCTGATGTTTTCATTCTGATGCCCCATATCGAGATGTTGGTTTACAGCTACGGAAGTTCTGTACCCTGTTGTTGACTCATAGTTACAGATCCACATCGTGCACTATTGACTTTAATTTCCAGTCTCACATCATTTTTATTGGTTCATACCAGTTCCTCTTATTAATTTGAGTTTGGAATCATCCATTTACCATATGTGGACACTTTATACTGTGTTTGTTCATTTCACTTCACTTATGGTTTTTGCACATATGCTTTACTGTTCAGTACAGCATCTCTGACTTAATTGTTTCACTACACCCTAACTTCCCAATATTTCTTAGCGCTGCATTTTTTCCCTAGTTTGGAGGGAAGAATGCCCCTTACAAAAGGGGAGAAAGTCCCTCTTACAGTGGTGGTCAGTAAGAAGACTTCCCCATTTACTTTGGTGGCTGGAGGGAAGAAAGCCCCCCCCCCCCCTACAGTGGTGGTCAATGAGAAGACTGCCCTCTTTACAATGATGGTTGAAGGGAAGAATGTCCCTTACATGGGTGGTCATTAGTAAGAATGCCACCTTTACAGTGGTAGTCAGTAGGAAGACTGTCCCCTTTACACTGGTGGCCAGCGGGAAGAATCACATTACATTGGTGGTCAGTGGGAAAAATGCCTCTGACATTAGTGGAGAGTGGAAAGAATGCCCCTTACATTGGCGGCCAGTAGGAAGAATGTCCCCCTTACATGGATTGCCAGTGGGAAAAATTGCCCCTTACATTGGTGGCACAGTGGGAAGAGTGCCCCTTACATTTATTGCCAGTATGCAAGAAAAAGAACCGCTGCTCCAGGTGACGTGACCATATGTTGGTGTATTTGGTGTTTGATGTTCTGGATGTGCAGCCATTTCTTTCTTCTTTCCATCTTACATTTATTGCCAATGGGAATAATGCCCCTTACATTGGCGGGCCAGTGAGAAGAATGCCCCTCTTACATTGGTAGTTAGTGGGAAGAATGCCCCTTACATTAGTGGCCAGTGGGAAGAATGCCTCTTACATTGGTGGCCAGTGGTAAGAATGTCCCCTTTACATTGGTTGCCAGTGGGAATAATGCCCCTTACATTGGTGACTGGTGGGAAGAATGCCCCTTACATTGGCAACCAGTGGGAAGAATGTCCCTTTACCTTGGTGGCCAGTGGAAAGAATACCCCGTACATTGGCGGACAGTGGGAAGAATGTCCCTTACATTGGTAGTCAGTGGGAAGAATGTCCCATAAACTGTTAGTCACATTGCTCCCCTTGAAAACATTTAAAAAGATTGCCATGCTGCTGGCTCTTCAATGCCATTGGACCCCAAACTATGCAGGAACCATCAGATATAAGGTCAATCAGCCACAGTTCGAGGAACCCCTAATACCCTTTGCAGGAGCCCTAATTGAGAATGGCTGCTATATACATTTATAACAATACTGAGAGTCTCTTGTTTACTCCTTTCCTAGAAAAGGGAGGGGGTGTACATAAAGAATGTGAAGAGTCTGTGTGTTTTTCTCCATTTAGTGCTTTGCACATCTCCCAATAATCATGTGCACAGGCAAACATCTATAGGCACACATCTCCCCATCATCATGTGTATAGACACATATCTATAGGCACACATCTCCCAATCATCATGTGTATGGGCACACATCTATAGGCACACTTATATAAGCATACATCTAAAGGCACACATCTATAATCACACATCTCTAGGCACACATCTATAGGCACACATCTATAAGCACACATCTCCCAATCTTCATGTGTATAGGCCATAGGCGTGCGCACAGGGTGTGCCGGGGGGGGGGGGGGGGGGGCCCTGGGCAATCAACCCCTGTTAGTGTAGCTGCATGCTGGCTGTCTCCCAAGTTCTCCTGTGAAATGCTGCAAGAGAGTGTATAGTGCTTTCACATTGAGCAGATAGCCAGGCTAAGAGACACTAAGTGCGTTAAACTATCATGTAATTTCACTGCTTGCAGAGACTAGCTGTCAAAACTCAGCGGTAATGTCGGGGGTGGGTGGGACCAAACAGCTAGCCTATCAAACACAAGCCAATGGGATAGGTGCTGGGCGGGTCGCTCCATGTATGTGGTTCCACCCCTTTCTTAAGCAGCCCAATCATTGGCTGGTGTTTGAGCTGATAGAAAGGGGGCGGAGTCACATACATGGAGTGGCCCGCCCAGCCCCTATCCCGTTGGCTGGTGTATGATAGCTGTTTGGTCCCTCCCACCCATCATCACCTGCGAGTTTTGACAGCTGGTCTCTGCAAGTGGTGACATTACATGACAGTTTAACACACTTAGTGGCTCTTACAAGCCTCGCTGACTGCTCAACGTGAAACCCCCTCTCCTCTATCAGTGTCAATCAATGCCACCAACAACTTAATAATGGTGGAACCCTCTAATGTATGGAAATCTCAATATACTTTAATATTACCACAATACTGGTCTCTGTGATATGTAACATCACATATAATACACATCAAACTGAAAAAAGACATAAAAAATTAAACTTAGCAGGGATGGTAGAAACCCCTCCTATAGATATTTGCCATACAGATTAACTTCAAGTGCAATAATTCCAGTGATATGTGATTTCACATGTAATACACATCAAAATGAGAATAAGACAAACATTTTTTTAAAAACTTAGCAGGGATGGGGGAAACCACTCTACAGATAATTGCAATACAAATTAACTTCAAGTGCAACAACTTTTTAGTTGGGAGGTTTGCACCATTATAGCACTTTGGAATTTTTATTTTTTAGATTGTTACACTTAATTCTATATGTTTTAGTTACTATTATAATGTGAATTTTTGTACTTTCCGCCACCCTTGCTAAGTCCATGTCTTTATAGACCTTGCTTTGTGCACTGGTGTGTTGTCATGTTGGAACAGGAAGGGGCCATCCCCAAATTGTTCCCACAAAGTTGGGAGCATGAAGTTGTCCAAAATGTCTTGGTATGCTGACGCCTTAAGAGTTCCCTTCACTGGAACTAAGGGGCCAAGCCCAACCTATGAAAAACATCCCCATACCATAATCCCTGTCCACTAAATAATTTGGACCAGTGCACAAAGCAAGGTCCATAAAGACATGGATGAGTTTGGGGTGGAGGAACTTGACTGACCTTCACATTAGAGTGGAGACTGCGAGCCAGGCCTTCTCATCCAGCATCAGTGCCTGACCACACAAATGCACTTCTGGAAGAATGGTCAAGCATTCCCATAGACACACTCCTAAACCTTATGGACAGCTGTCCCAGAAAAGTTGAAGCTGCTATAGCTGCAAAGTGTGGGCCAACTTAATATTGAACCCTACGGACTAAAACTGGGATGCCATTGAAGTTCATGTGCATGTAAAGGCAGGTGTCCCAATACTTTTAGTAATATAGTGTAAATATATATATACATATATATACAGTATATACATACACACGCATGTGTGTTTGAACTTTGGGGTGCGCACCCTAATCTAATGCAAAAGGCTGCGCACGCCTATGGTATAGGCACACATCTATATGTACATATTTATCGGCACACATTCCTAGGCAAACATTTATAGGTACACATCCCTGGGCACACATTTATAGGGCACAATTCCCTAGGCACACATCTATAGGTACACATCCCTGGGCACACATATATAGGTACACATCCCTAGGCACAATTCTATAGGTACACATTTATAGGTACACATCCCTAGTCACATATCTCTAGGTACACATCCCTAGGCACACATCTATAGGTACACATCCCCAGGCACACATTTATAGGTACACATCCCTAGTCGCACATCTATAGGCACACATTTATAGGTACACATCTCTAGGCACACATTTATATGTACACATCCCTAAGCAAGCATCTATAGGTACACATCCCTAGACACACATCTATAGGCACACATTTATAGGTACACATCCCTAAGCACACATTTATAGGGCACGCATCCCTAGGTACACATCTATAGGTATAAATCCCTAGGCACACATCTATAGGCACACATTTATAGGTACACATCCCTAGGCACACATTTATAGGTACACATCCCTAAGCACGCATCTATAGGTACACATCCCTAGGCATACATTTATAGGGCACACATCTCTAGGCACACATGTATAGGCACACATCTATAAGCATACATCTATAGGCACACATTTATAGGTACACATCTCTAGATACACATTTATAGGCACACATCTATAGGTACACATTTATAGGTACACATCCCTAGGCACACATCTATAAGCATACATCTACAGTATAGGCACACATTTATAGGTACAAATCCCTAGGCACACATCTATAGGTACACATCCCTAGACAAACATCTATAGGCACACATCTCTAGATACACATTTATAGGCACACATCTATAGGTACACATCCCTAGGCACACATCTATAAGCATACATCTACAGTATAGGCACACATTTATAGGTACAAATCCCTAGGCACACATCTATAGGTACACATCCCTAGACACACATCTATAGGTACACATTTATAGGTACACAACCCTAGACACACATCTATAGGTACACATCTCTAGGCACACATCTCTCGGCACACATCTCTAGGTACACATCTATAGATACACATCTATAGGTCACACATCTCTAGGCACACATCTCTAGGCACACATCTCTAGGCACACATCTCTAGGCACACATTTATAGGGCACACATCTCTAGGTACACATCTCTAGGCACACATCTATAGGTACACATCTCTAGGCACACATCTATAGGTACACATCTATAGGTACACATCTCTAGGCACACATCTATAGGTACACATCTATAGGTACACATCTCTAGGCACACATCTATAGGTACACATCTCTAGGTACACATCTCTAGGCACACATCTATATGTACACATCTCTAGGCACACATCTATAGGCACACATCTATAGGCACACATCTCTAGGCACACATCTATAGGTACACATCTCTAGGCACACATTTATAGGGCACACATCTATAGGTACACATCCCTAGGTATACATCTATAGGCACAGTGATCTCTCCTATGTGTTGATGACAAGGAAGGAGACAATAGTTGGGAAGAAGGTAACAGGTTGTCATCTGTGAAATGCTTTCTCCTCGGGGCTCATTGTGTTCAGCCTCTCTGTCCACCTCCCAGGCAGAAGAAGGAACAGAGCAATCATCCACCCACTGCTCTCTATGTTTAACCCTTGTCTGTCCTGTGTGCTGTGTTTAACCCTTGTCTGTCCTGTGTGCTGTGTTTAACCCTCGTCTGTCCTGCGTGCTGTGTTTAACCCTTTCAGCGCTCGGGATCTTTAGGAGTGCAGGGAAGGGGCGTGAGCCGATCCCCCCACAGAGGGCACAGCTCGTCTCTGCAGACTGTCAGTGACACACACAGCTGGATGTACAGTGACAAGCCGGAGAACTGAAGAGTAGAAGGTGGATCTCTGCATGACAAGCGCTGATCACAGCCCCCCCCCCCCCCCCCCCGGCTTGCGGGTTATTTTTTTACGCACCCCCCTTCAAGAAGAAACACCCCAAAATCGTTCAGGGGGGCACCCCCAGAGCTTGTGTGATGTCACATCCGATGCCCAGGTCTGAGCACCTCTCCTAGAAGCTCTTCTCCTCCTCCTCCTCCTCCTTTCCTCCACTCCTTCTCCAGCTTGCTCTCCTTGTGCGGGGCTCCAAAGTTTGTCTGCTGGATCAGCACCAGGGACAGCGCAGGATGTACAGCGAGGAGCATTGCTGATGTGCTGGCCAGACAGAGGAGCAGCATCATGCAGACTCCTCGTAGCCTCCTCATCATCACCCTTCTGCTTCTGCTAGAGCCTTCCAAGGTACAGTCCATTCCCTGATCCCTTCTAGATGATGGTGTATGCGATGTGGTCCATGTCCTGCTCCCTGTCCATGCTGCATGGGCTGCTGTGACAGGCACGGGGGGGGGGGGGGGGGGGGGGGATGTGCTCTTACTTTGGGGGGGCAGAGGTGCAGCTGCACTGATTTGGGACCAGTCATTGTGTTCACTACTGCAGAGAAATACTGGGAGGGAATCAATGAAGGAGGCTAGAAGAACTTTTATTTATGAGGCTTTGCATTGTAGGCAAGCCAGCCTGTACAACCCAAATAACTTCCCCCTGAAAGCAATAGATAGCAGAGGAAAACTGCTCCTGACAGCACCATTACCATGCTCTAATCTGTTTACTGCTCCAGGCTGGAGGCTGGCCAGACCTTGCTGAATTTCACACTAAAGCAGAATGCCAACTAATCCTTTGCTCTCAGCCTGCTTAGACTTTACACAGACCCCTGTATCGATATGCTTGGAGCTTTAGCTTGGCATGCTATTTGAATCACACAGGCAGAAAAAAAAAAAAAGAAGAAAATCTCTGAGGGCAAGCTGAAGGGTACAAATATGCAGTTCTGCCTTGTCATGTGCAAGTCTAATTATATCTTAATGAAGTATAATGGGTTTGGCATTTGGAGTTAAGAATTCTTTCCTTAATGTCTAAGTAAATGCTTGGTGGTCCTGGGAATGTATTTAGCAATAAATACAGCTTTTATTTTATTGGAAATGGGTTCAAAGCAAAGTGATGCAGCATTTAGGTAGAAAGCTAATTCTGCCCCTGGTGCATGTGAAATCCAATTAGACTTGAGCGTGCCTTTTTTTTTTTTTTTGTACAAGAATATATGAATATCCTAACCTAGCAAGCACATTCCCCAGTGCATTGTGCTATAGACATCTTGATGTATGTACATGGCTGCTTAATGTAACCGTGACTCTATGTTTTAAGGATTACTTAACAATGTAATTATCTTTGAGCATTTTGATGTCTGTATTTATTATCTGTAGTCTTACACCCAATGTTACTGCTAAAAAAGACAGGTGCTGTATACACCTACAGGGCTAAACAAGCAAAAGTGTATATATCATTGTCACACAACCTCTAACGTAACTATTGAAGAAATGTGTCTCCCATTTTGGCTAATTGGCTGATATATTATTTTTTTTATTGATTGATTTATTTATTAATTACCAAATTAGGACTATGACAATATAATCAGGTACATTACTAAATGTATGACTGTTTTAATAATGTCTGTCTGTAAATGCTTACTGGTGGCACAGCATACCCAACTGATGCCAATACAAATTTTATACCAGCCAGCAATAGTTATGACAAATTGCTCCCCCTTTCCTCCTACAGTGTGCTGGTGTCTGAAGTTGCACAGATCACCGAACGATTGCTCTCACAGGAGAATGTATGTCTTCAGGTCCCTTTATGTAAATTTCTTTTTGGGATTTGCCAACTAAGTTATTATATTTCATGCTTCAGTACTTATGGTCCATTACATTAGTTACTATATCACAGTGTGCATATTAAAATAATGACGCTCATGCTGTTCATGCTCTATGAATCCTGTGTATTACTGTAAGCATACAACTACAGAACATATATATATATATATATATATATATATAGATATAGATATAGATAAAATATACAGATATTGTGTGTGTATATATATATATATATATATATATATATATATATATATATATATATATATACACATACACATTTTATATACATATTTGTTTTCTGTAGTTATATGATTATACTAACACTATATATATATATATATATATATATATATATATATATATATATATATATATATATATATATATATATATATATATATATATAAATAGAACTTGCAGTATCTGCATATTATTTCCCAAGATAAGGTTACATAGTTATGAGAAGGAGGCAGTATTAGTGTTTTTTTTTTTTTTTTTGTTATATAATGTAAACTCTAGCACGTTTCACTTTCACCTCAAGCTCACCTTAATTTCCACTAGTCAAGATAAGCCTCATTGCCACTCTGCAAGTCAGTTTAGATGTTGGAGGGAGAAGAATGGCCACATGCTGTTTTCTACTGACCATTGACAACCTAGATTCTGCTGTCACTGGAGGAGAATAACCGGCTTCGTGTGTGAACTGTGAGCAGTGGCAAGATTTATTGTGTTGTGTTCTTTAGCCTAGGTCTGACTTAAAAGAAAAATGTGGTTTTGTTTTTACAATCAATTAACACAAATCAATAAAATGCTGTAAATACAAGCCGTGAATGGTAAACTTATATCATGGGAAATAAGAAGTGGGTCCATTTTGGTACTTTTGTATACAATGTTGTCATTGCCTGTTATGAAATGTGATCTCAAAAATCATCAAAGCACCTTTATCACAGAGCAGACTTGTACCTCTACTTCAAAGAACCTCAAAAATGTGCTTAGAATCCCTGAGTACGGGATAACTTTGGAGTAGTGTTTTTTAAGATGGTTATTGTCTAGCCTTTGCCATCTTCAGCTTTTTTTTTTTCCAGGCTCCTTTCTTTTATCCAAAGTACAGAGACAGGGTTAAAACAGTGTACTGGAGACATTTGCTTGGAGGCCTCTTTTTCTGATATGCTTCCTTGCACAGTTCTGCATCACGCTCCAGTCAAGGCTTTATGCACATTATAGGTCAGTTGGGCACACCTAAGGTGCTACCTAGAGGTCATCAATAGAGATGGTGAATTTTTAAAAATCTACTCTGCCCAGTTCACTATTTGTCTCATGCTGGGCACTGAGCTCATTTGACCTTCCAGGTGGAAAGGTGCAGGCTTTTAAAATGTGTCCATCTCTGGATTACTAGGGTATGAAAAAAAGTGATAAGAATCCAATCTTGTTCATTAACCACTTGTCTGCATACAATGGTCTTATGATGGCTTGTTTTTTCTTGCTACATGGTATTTTACTGTAAAAAGAACAAACATGCAGATTAATTCTTCCAACTTTTCTGATCTGCATGCTGTTCTAGGTCTGACTTAGAAATGAAGAAAAAAAGCCTAAGAATCGTTGTAATAGTCAGGCAGCTTCTGTTTTCCATGAATTGCAATGCCAGGCAATGGGGGAGATTTACATAAACTGGTGCACACCAAATCTGGTACAGCTGGGCATAGTAACCAATCAGCTTCTAACTTCAGCATGTTCAATTAACAATCAACCTAGAAGTTGTTTGGTTACTATGCACCGCTGCACCAGATTTTGTGTGCACCAGTTTTAGTAAATCCCCCATATTTTTTTCTTAGTAAATAAAGAAAATAGACATCAGTAAATTATTTCATAAATTTTGTAAATCACATCAACTTGAAAAATTGTGAATTTTCACTTCGCCTGAATATATGCAGATTTTATCATCCTCAGAGAAACACGCCATTTATAAATCTAGGCCATCAAGATTTGCCAGAATTGCTAAGTTTGCAAATCGCTTTGCTTCCGTCTATAGGAAATGTATGGGCTCACTTTAAAACTAGAGCTGTACTATGTATAAACCTACTGCAGCTTATAGGAAATCACCTTTCATTAGTGTAAACAAATCCTGGTTAAACTTGTCCCTATCTTTTTCTAAGATGGATTAATAATTAATCAATCAATTACATTGACAAAAAGTAACCTAGGTAAAAAATATAAAATTGTACATTTGCTGGTAATATGCTTATTGATTATACTGAGGTTATTCAACTGCATATAATAAAGACATGTATTTGTTACAGCCTTATCATGCAGAATGGCTCTGAAATAATGAAAAACAGTGGGTAATTTATTGAGAAAGGAAAAACAGCTGAGCTGTTCCCCATATCGGCCATATTTCTTGTTTAATCCTACCTAGAATGAGAGATAAAAATCGGGGGTTGCTCCGGTTTCCTTAAATCAGCCCCAGGGAATCGGCAGCCCTCTTTGGGATTGCAGTTACAGCTGACTCTCTTTGCTTTAGCCAACAGTATGGCAGGTCATAGATCCCAGTGTGGCAAACCTTATAGAGGAATGAAATGTTATACTTAAAAAAAAAATCACATGGCCGTAAAAGTGTTATGTGCTAGGTGGGGTAAGAAAACAGTATATTGTAGGTGCCTTTGGCAAATGAGAGTACAAATATTGTTAATAGTTTAATTCACCTAATTTGTCAGCACTTTTCCAGATGAGTACAAACCGATGTTGCATCTGCTTTCCCCTAGTTTCTGTAACAGAAATCAGTACAATTTTCTTCCCTGGTAATGAAACACACAAATGGTTACCTAAATAACATTATATTGGATTCCTTTCATAGTCATTATACTTGACACAGTATGAAAAGAACTGAATTGAATTATGCCTAGCAAAGCCTGTACGTAGAACAGACATGTGAGGTGCAGTGACAGCTAGAAAGAATCTGGTTTCATCGGCCATAGCTATGTCAGGATAAATATATATACACATATATATATATATATATATATATATATATATATATATATATATATATATATATATATATATATATATACACACACACATATACACAAATATAGCAGTTATTGAGGTGTATTAACATTAACTGAGATGCATTTAGTAAGCAAAATACTTTTGTATATCCAAAGCAACTGTCATGTTTTTCTTTCTTTTAGAATTCATTGTTTTCATCTTTCTTTCATCATTTGTTGTATTTTAGTGCTGCTTATTTCCTGCAGCCACGTAATGTCTACATGCATGTAGCCCATCACTGACTACATGTCATTGCTCAGAGTAGGCTTCATGATGATGACAATGGTGGCAGACCTTGCCTGTGCAATGAGTGTTGGCACAGCTACTTATAGTTTTTGCTGGCAGGTAATGTGACAGGGTGACAACATAGGGGAGCATTGGGGAGACCAGCACAGAGCGTTGTCACCCTATAACAAGATGTGTCTGAATAAGGACCTTCGAGACAGAATCACCAGATATTATTGAAATAAATGTTGCAACTCTAAAAATATTGAAAATTATTATTGTAATTCTATCAACATGTTAAAGATTATATAAGATTTGATAGGTTTTAAAGTGGTTGTAAAACCTTACAGACCACTTTTCGCTATAATAAGGCTTACCTGTAGGTACCGTGGATATCTCCTAAACCTGCACAGTTTAGGAGATATCCCCTGTATTTGCGTGTGCCTGACGTCATCGGCACGTGCGCACTGACACAAACTGAAGCAATGGCATGTATGTGCCTTTGCTTCAATGAGTGTGCCGTTACCGTGCACATGTGCGGAAGTGACGTCACCGCGGCTCCGGCCAATCACAGCGCCGGAGCTGCGATACCGCAGAAGTAACCCCCGGGAGTGATGCCGCCCGCCGGATCGATGTATGGGCACCACAGCGAGGGCTTCGATCTCAGGTGAGTATTACATAATGAGCTAGTATGCTATGCATACTAGCTCATTATTCCTTTGTCTTGCACTGTTAGTTTTTTTTTTTAATGGGTTTACAACCACTTTAAGATTGTTTAGATTTACCTTTATTTTAAAGCTAAAGTGAACTTTCAGTTTACGCCAGCTAAATACATTCCAGGTCCACCAAAACAAAAGGTGTTCAGAGTCTTAGGGCTCATTTATACTAGTGGTTGGGTGGCAGTATGCGGTTGAGCAGCAGTCTTAACATCCCCCCAGCTATTCCCACTTGGTGCAAAGGAAGTGGGTGGGTGTGTACATATGCCGAGTAAAAATTATTCATTGTGTTCAGTATCGCTCACTGAAAGCGACCCATGCTACTGAATCGGGGCACCCTGAAACCACCCCACAGCCATGTGGAATGTGCACAGTTGTAGATAGTCCAGGGTTCAAGGGGTTAAAGCAGGCCGTGAGGAGGTGACACATGCCTCCTCAATGCCTGTCAAATTCTGCATTCCGATCACTCTTCAGAGAACACTGTTACCATAAACAAGGCCTTAGAATTCCTTTATAATGCAGACACAGCCTAGTTATAAAAACCTGTCTACTGCCAACATGCTGCAGAGAAGGATCTTTGCTCTGTGTGTGGAAGCTGTGGTCTCTATGCAGAGGTGTGATAAACTCCATACTGGGTCAGATCTAACTCTCCAATCAGCAAAGCTCAAGGTTCCTGATGATTGAAGAACTCTGGCCCTAATTTAGGAGGGGGTGTGTCCAACCTTTTCAGAGAGTCCACTGCTTTTACACAGAAAGTCAGGCTCCTTCTCTAGTGCATGCTGGAAGAGGAAATGCTTTTCTACTCAAGGTTTGGCTGCTTTCTAAAGGCAACAAACTGCAAGACTTGTAACACATTTTGATTTCATGTACACACAGTCCCTGGGATTTATAAAGACTGGTGCAGACAGATATTATGGCCACATTTTTTTCATTTGTGACAGCAAGCAGGGGGAGAAGATGTCCCACTAGCTGTCAAAACAGGGACATCCTTTAAATGCGAGACAAATCTGCACCATTTACTCTCTCTGTACACCAAAGAGAGTTGGTCCTAATTAGCTCCACTTTTGTAAGGTACAAACTGTTAGTATTTTATTTTGATTTTGGCACATTCCATGCGTCACAATGTAAAAGTGACTTTTTAGAACCACCTGAATTTGGTGCATGAGTATCTCTTGGAACCAAAAGAATCACAGATGGTTCGGGAATTTTACACCAGAAAATTGGCTCACCAGCTTTATTACCAATTCCCACAGTAATTACTGTGGGAATTGGTAGTTCTTTTGCTAGGGCTGTTTGTCTTAGGATTAGTTCCTGTGGCATCACTTTTCACATATATCACACGATTGAAACAGCTGCTGCATTGATACATTGTATTTAAATTGTTTCATTTTTGGCACAGGTTTTTTTTTCACTTTTACTTTCAGCAGCTTTATTTAATTCCCTCCCATGTATTTATCTCATTTAAACTGAAAGTTTAATTGGGCTTTAAAGGCTAAGTTCACTTTTTGTAACATATTACACCCATATTCAGGAGGGACATGTAACATATTACAAATGTACTGGCCCCCGCCCCCCCCCCCAAAGCCCCCTTTGGCAGCCCCCTTTGATCTTCTCCCACCACTCACTGATGCAATCTAAAAAAAATGCGGATGGGTGGGCGGAACCCCTGTGTTCTGTGAACAGGAAAACTACAAGTTCTGACAGCCTTTGCACATGCCAATAGCTTGTAGTTCTCAATTAACTACCACAGTGCTGTTGAGCTCTGTGGTAGTTCATTGATTCTTTCTGTCAGTTTAAAACTGCCTGTCCGTACAATGTACGGGCAGACAGCTTACACTGATGGTCTTCAGGAGACCTGCATGGCATCAACGATCTGCTGATTACTGGTGCAATGCTTTGCAGGCTCCTAAAACAAAAAATAGGAAATGCACATTTTTTTACCTGCAAAAAAAATATGTGCATTTATTATATTTTTGTTAAAATGTGAACTTATTCTTTAATTATAATGTATAGAATAGGAGTGCGTCATAACAAATAGCAATACGTTATGCTTAATCTTTCCTCAGGCAAAACAATACACTTGCTGATAACTGTTATGGAATAGACTTCTTTTCAAATTACCATTTCCTTAATAATTAGGGACATGGTGGTGATAAATGGTCCGACCAAAAAAACCCATCGGCTGTAATCTGAATGTTTCCTATGACTTACTTTATATCACTGTTTTTTCATTGTGTTATGTTATTAATGCTTTTCAAATAAGTGTAGTCATAACAGATAGACACAAATGCTTTTTGCAGAGTTCCTTACCCCTCTTTATTGCTTCATGCAAAGGATAAATGAAGCTGAAACCCCCATGAGTTTAGCATGTCTATGCCAGTTTGAGCAAGTCTATGCTTTTCTCCCTTGCTGCAGACCTCAATTTCTATTTGATCTTGTGATTTCACTCATACTTATTACAAGCCAAGAATTTTAATCCACTTACTCCATTATCTGGTGCAGTGTCTGTTGTGAATTATAGCACTTTCTGTAAATAAGATCTAATGTGACATTTTACCACATGCCCTTCAACATTTACTAGCAACTCCTTTATATTACAAGGTAGTGATTGTTTTGGCCCAGAAAAATGCAAGCCTGCATGTTTTTTTGCTATAGGCTTGGCAAAGTCATGGAGTGGATTCCCAGTTGTATTGGTACAACATTCAGAATGATTTGGCATGGAACAAACCTGTATTGATTCAAATGTTAAGGGCTGATGGCAGGTCAGTTTTCCTGTAGTGAGTCAATCATCACCTATAATCCACTGACCAACTCTCATTCCCTGAAGCAAGGTCATTTTTATGATGTATACTTTGAACCTTCATATTTATTCAAATGAAATACTCCTAATTTATGGTAAGAGAGCCCTGCTTTCCATCTTCGCTTTCTGTTATAAAATACACTAGATTTTCCATAAAAATGAAATTTGCATTGTGTTAATATGCTAATCAGCTTCATGGCATTGCCATAATTCACGGTTACACTTTCCGCAACTCCAATTCAAAATTTTGTTTTGCATGTCTTTTTGTTCTTTTATATGAACTAATGGATTTGTTGAAGGCATTACAGCCTCAAAGTGGTAACATAAAATGTGGAAATACCCAGATGTGACTAGTTTTTAAGGCTTTGGCTTTTATTTTATGACATAGCACAAAGAGCAGTGAGGTGTAGTAACCTAAGGCAATAAGAATTTGAAGCGTTAAAGTTGAACTTGCAAAAAGACATAAAAAAAAAAAAAAATCAATGAATGAAGTTATGTATGCTTCAAAAATACAAGATATTTATTTTTATTGCAAACGCAGTAAGTACCTGATCTGATTAAATTGTTGTAGACTCTTATAATCCCCTGCACAGCAGCACTGAGACTAGGAGAGGGAGGGGCAACATGCACATGTGCTGACTAATAACATGCTAACAGGAGGCAAAAGCAGGGGTATGAGCTCATCACCAGTGGCGGGTTGTGGTATATTTCAGGGGGAAGGGGGTGGGGGGGTGAGCAGCAAACAATGCACCACACAATATTTATTCCCTATTGTCTCAACACTGGGTGGGCTCGGAGCACAGTGCTCTGCGCCCCGAGCCCACCCTTTTTTGAAGCCTATTAGAGCCTCTGCCTCTAATCACATGCTTAACCACTTTCCCACCAGCCGCCGCAGTAATGCAGCAGAATAGCACGGCTGGGCGAAACGACGTTATATGTAAGTGGCCACTAGGGGCGCGTGTCCGCTGCTCGCCCCCGGAGCCGATGCGAGTGCCCGGCGGTCGCAATCACCACCGGGCTTCCGCGATCGATGATTACACACCAAGAACCGGGATCTGCATGTGTAAACACACAGTTTCCAGTTCTCTGAGGGGAGAAGAGACTTATCGTCTGTTCATACAAAGTATGAACACATCGCTGTTCATACAAAGTATGAACAGCGATCTGACATCTCCCCTACACAGTCCCCTCCCCCTTCAGTTAGAACATAGAGAGGGAACACATTTAACCTCTTCATCGTCCCCTAGTGGTTAACCCCTTCTCTGCCAGTGACATTTTTACATTAATCAGTGCATTTTTATAGCACTGATCGCTGTATAAATGACAATGGTCCCAAAAATGTGTCAAAAATGTCCGATGTGTATGCCATAATGTCGCAGTCCTGGTAAGAATCACGCCGCCTTTACTAGTAAAAAAAAAATGTAATAATAAAAATGCCATAAAACTATCCCCTATTTTGTAGACGCTATAACTTTTGTGCAAACCAATCAATATATGCTTATTGCGATTTTTTTTTTTTTCCAAAAATATGTAGAATAATACATATTGGCCTAAATTGAGGGGAAAAAAAAATTGATATATATTTTTGGGGGATATTTTTTATAGCAAAAAGTTAAAAATATTGTGTTTTTTTGCAAAATTGTCGCTCTTTTTTTGTTTATAGCGCAAAAAATAAAAACCACAGAGGTGATCAAATACCACCAAAAGAAAGCTCTATTTGTGGGAAAAAAAGGACATCAATTTTGTTTGGGTGCAACGTCGCACGTTCGTGCAATTGTCAGTTAAAATGACGCAGTGCCAAATCGTAAAAAGTGCTCTGGTCAGGAAGGGGGCAAAATCTTCTGGGGCTTAAGTGGTTAAAAAAAAAATATCCCCTTATTGGAATCCATGCATCCAGCACCCTGAATGGATGGGCCGCCCCTGCTCATCACTGTATTACTTATCTTTCACTATTTAATCACAAGATTTGGGCCAGGAGGTCCTCAAGCTGTATTGCTTTACTGCAGAGCAGGGGGATAGATAGCAAAACAAGTTAAAGAGCAAGTGAAACTGCTCATTTATATGTATTTCAGCTTTGCATTTTATTGTTGTTTGGAATTACTTTTTACTGCTATAAAGCTATAATGATAAATATTTTTTAGATCTTGATTCCAGAGAAGATTTACCCCTTTTAGACAAAGAGTTGCACCCCATAGACGCTGCCTTTTATGAGATGAGAGGTTGTGGCTGGAAACATTTCTGAAGTAGTTTTTTTAAAGTGAACAGAGATTAGATTATTAAGCAGTCCATAGATTACTCAATTTTTCTTTCCTTCCACTGGGGGTGGAATTTTCCTTCCTTCCACCAGCCTTCCCGTTGAGCAGAACACAAAGATTACTGCTAGTAGCTAAAGCTGTCAGCAGTAATTGCATGTAAGAAATCCAACAGGCTGGTTTTACTCAAGTCAATCATTGGATCGACTTGGTTGCAACTAGCCTGCCCATACATGGATCGAATCTCAGGTGCTCCCTGCTGAACTGGCCGAATTTCGATCAATGTATGGACAGCTTTACATTCTGCTTCCCCTATTTAGTATATAGCTTTTCCACAACTTCTGGTTAAATTTAATCTTCTGCCCAAAGGTAAAATGTGTGGTATGAGTCACCAGCATATCTTGCCAAATAATATAAGGCCAATACTACAATAGATATATATGGAGACATAGAAGAAGTCTACCTTTACTTTGACCACTTCCTGTGCTTTAGAAACTGCTAGGGACAGCAAAGGTTGCCATCATCAGCAAACAGGTACTTCCTATGTCTTTCATAGTTTAGAACAAAAGCCTCTTAGAGCCGGTTCACACTAGAAGCGGCACGACTTGCAGGTCGCCTCACCGAGGCGACCTGCACACGACTGCCACGGCGACTTGCAAGACGACTTCTGTATAGAAGTCTATGCAAGTCGCCCCCAAAGTAGTACAGGAACCTTTCTTCTAAGTCGGAGCGACGCACGGTTCCATTGTACAGAACGGGAGGCGACTTGTCAGGCGGCTAGGTCGCCTGACAAGTCGCCCCCGTGTGAACCGGCTCTCACTTTCTTCACTCTTATATAGAGGATTAAGGTCAAGATGAGAAACTGACTCTCATGCTTATAGGATCATCATCAGTGATTTTATGTTAAAAATTGAGATGAATTTGTTAAAGAAGGTTCACTTAACTCAATACACACAGCTTTAGGCTAAATTCAGACTGGTGGCGGGGGGCCTGTAAAACAGGTGGTTGATATGAATGTTTAATGCCCAATTACTGCCCATCTTACCATTTACAACTGTACATGGTGACCAAACAAATGAGTACACATTGCCATGGTCATGATGCTGCGCTTAGTGAGTATGACAGGCATGATGAGTCTGACAGACAGCACCACCTGTCAAACTCACCTGTTGGACAACACCACACTTGTGTGCCAAACATAGCTATGCCATTTGTTGTGTGATAGTTCAATGGAAACCCACCACTGGGATAGAAAAAAATCTCCCTAGGGATCAATTAAACAGGCATGCAGGAGGCAGTAGTGCCTACCCTTCAATGGCTGTAAACCGGCTGTCAACCACAAGCTGAAAAGCTATCTGATGAGGATCACTTTCTAGAGGGCAGTAAAGTCTGCTGCCATTGTAAAAAAGACCTTACTTAGATAAGAAAACTTTCTAATTCATTAGCAAATTAACCCTGGTATGTGTCAGCTATGAACTAATCAAACCCCCAAAGTTTTTGCTCTGGAAAAAAGTAAATGTATCAACCAGCGTAGTTATATTCAACCAAATAGATATGATATTATAATGTGCTTGGTCATTTGTTTAAGATCAGAATGTGAATTAGTAGATTTGGTCAGTTTTTTGTTTTTTTGGGAAGGTATTTACTTTTCTTACTTTACCAAAACAGTAAGGAAAAGGAACACCATATAATCAGATCTGCAGATTACTGTATGTGATATAAGCAGTTAGGCTGAGAAAATACATCTCATCAAATGATAGCTTTAAAGGTATGCTGAAAATAGCATGTATCATTCCGTACTTCAATATTTTCCTTGTGACTCATAGAAGATTTAGTAATGAGATTGCAGTGCTTGTCAACAGTGCTATTGCTTACAATAGCCAGCTAGATTATGCCTTCAATGATCTAGCCTGCCCCATAAAAACAAAACTAGAATCTGTCTTCTTGTTGTAGGGAATACCAGCCAGAAGTAGTATTAACCACTGATACATTAAATTATAAATCAATGATTTTATTATAATAATTTAAAATAACAAAATAAAAAAGAGCTCCATTATATATATGTTTGTGTGTGTGTGTGCGTGTGTATATTTTAAATGTTTACCTCCCCCTTCTCTAGTTAAAAAAAAATTTTAAAATGTGTCAGCGCTCCAGATCTTTCCCAGCTTCCTTCTCCACCCAGACACTGTTCCATTTTGAGTTGCATGACAGCCAGCATCATTCTACCTATGTCCTGTGAGCCCAGCCTGTCATTGACACACTCTCTGGGGGTGGGTCATCATGCAGTCTGGGTTCCTACCCATGTTCTCTGAGCCCAGCCTATTGTTTACACATTCCCTGGGGGTGGGTCATAATGCAGCCTGGGTTCACAGGACTCCACACGTCATTAGTCAGTCCAAGAGGACGAAATCCCATCTGTACCATGAAAGAAGGGGAAGGACCCATGACACCACCACATGTGAAAAAAACGGCATCATAAGAGGTAAGTATAGGGTGTTTTTGAAAAGAAAAATCAGTCGAAGGGGTTCATGGCAGGGAAGGGCAACAGTGAAAGTGCACCAACTTAGATCTGGGGTTCTACTTTGAAATATAGCTAGTAAAATGGAATAGAATCATTACTGGGCTCAACAGGGTGGATGTCTTCATAATGATCATACCCATTGACATCTTTATATTATACCTATGCTCCCAGGGTTTCCAGCTCCTGCGACATGTAGCCTGTCCTAATAAAGTATGATCATAATCCCAATGTTTTTGAATTGCCAGCAGCCTGACACAAGACAGGTCTATGACCATTTATATCTATTGTGTTTAACATATTTCAATAATGAAATATGGTAGATTTACTACCACAACTAATGAAAATTTATCTAAAATTGGAATTTCAAAAGTTTATTAAAGTAGTGATGGTGGTACTAAGAGTCTTTGGAAAGTTCCAGATGCACAGGAACATTTGTTAGAGCACAAACATCATTGTTATTTGGTTATCAAAAGGAATGAGTGAACATTCACTAGTGAACATTAAGGATACTGGTGAAGGGTACTGTCAGTGCTACCAAATACACAGATATTCAAGACAATTATTCTGAAAAAACATCTGGCAACAACGACCTGGATAATAATGACCTCAACCCTATCAAACACCTTTTGGATGCATTGGAAAGCTGGTTCTAAGTCAAGTGTTCTTGTTCAGGTGTTTTCAGTAAAGAGTACTGTTATTACTACAGCATCATAGAATTGTTTGATTTCAAATGTGTTGAAAGCATGTGAATTTCTTTGCAAATTAAAGAAAATGTTTGCCTTTAGTAAATCAACCCCAAATATGGAGGAGTTTAAATGGCCCACACAGTCCTGACTGCAACCCTTTTGAACACTTTTAGGTTGAACTGGAGCACTGATTGCGAACCAGGTTTTCTTATCTAACATCAGTACTTGACCTCACAAATGCTGTTTTGGCTGAATGGTGATGAATTCTCCCAAAAAAATGCTACAAAATCTTTTGGAAAGTTTTGGAATGGGATGTCTGACAAGCTCGTAAAGATGTAATGGTCAGATGTCCACAAACTTGTGGCCATATATAGTGTTATAGACATGGCCTTTCTATTGTATGAGTTTAGGTTGAGTGCCTTATGTAGCAGAAATTAGCTTACATTTAGGGAATCTAATCTTGACAAATTGTTAAACCCATCAAGGGAATATTTTATCAGCCTGACTATTCAAACAACTCTGGATTGTGAATTTTTCACCTTAATATGAACATCCTGATTTGCCTGATCTATTAAGAAGCATGCAATATACAATTGCTGAATACATGAATTATGAATTGGGTGATTCTCAAACATACTCATTTTCAGGGGAGTCAAAAATTTGCCAAAAAAAAAAAAAGAGATTTGCTGGATTTTGCAGTTTTATCCAGTTTACAGATCTATTTGCTTATCTATATTCTGCTAAACCCCACTTGCTCCATCTTTATATATATATATATATATATATATATATATATATATATATATATATATAATTATGAAGTACACAGCAAAAAGTATCTTATTATCAAGCAGCTTATAAGAAATGTCACGCTCATCTTATGGATATTTATGCATCAGCTTGTGAAGTTTTAAGTGTCTTCACTTCATATAACTGCTCGTTCAGCCTGCGTTCGAAGCGCTCTCTGTCAGTATCACAGTAATATTAGTCTCACGCCTCCTGATTACTTGGGTTCTTTGCATTTGGAGGCAGTAATAAATCCAAAATATGATCACAATAAAATCCATGTTTTTTTCCTTTTAGTACACAGGTCTGGAATATTGATGAGTGTTCCCTTCTTCTTCCTTGTTCTTTTTTTTTTTCTCTCTTTTTCTGAGAGACAAGCATTAATAATTGCAATATATCTAAAGGTCTGCATTGTTTACGCGTTTTCATATATTTTTGTCTAGATTACAATATTTTTTTCTTTGCAACTCTGCAGCCAAATAATAAAGAGGGAAGATTTATGCCTCCTGTAGCTCTCACTGAAAATGAATGTTCAGAGATGCAGCCTGCCACTGATGAAGAGTTTGCTGGCAAAGTAAAAGTTAACTCTTACATATACATGACAACCTGTTTTACTACAGCAAAACAAAATTGCCAGAAGAATGTTTCAGATCAGTCATTTCACTTTAAATAATTATAGTATGCAAAACATATGATACTTGCCAGATGCCTGCATTGGCTACTAAACTATTCCATGATAAACATTAATCACACATATTGATTGAAATTAAACTGTAAGAATAACAAAAAAACAAAACATATCCACTTCCAACCACCATCTTGATAAATGTTAGTCAGCTAGTTTATAACAATACAACATTCTTTGTGATAGCATGTGCTGTGACAGGTCCTCCTTATGAAGAGATCTGGGGTCTTCGAGACCCCAGGTCTCTTTTCTGATCTCAAAAGCAGCTAAACAAATCAAGATCAGTTTGATCGACTGCTGTACAAGCCGATAATGGCTTGTAAATAAACAAATTGAAACTGGAAGTGACAAAATCCCGGTTGCTTCCAGATTCTGATGTCACGGAGTGGAAGAAACAATGTCAGTTCCTCTCACTCTGTGTACCAATTCTGATGTGACCGGTTAGATCAGTCCCAGTCTTTCTCGTGGGATGGGAGAGCATGGGAAAGGCAGCGGTGGCAAAGCTGGAGTGAGATCCCCTTCTGCCACCTGTAAACGTGATGCAGTAACTGTTTAGGCACTTGGATCACTTTTACATGAAATAGATTCACAAGCAGAAAAACATAGTATCAGGACCATGGTTGTAGCCTCAACCGTGATCCTGGTATTATCAGCTCAATACAAGGCGATATATATACCTACAGTGGTATTAAGGGGGTTAAATGCTTATTCCACCATTTGCAAATTAAGCATCTATTATGCAAAACGCAAAAAATGTGTGTTTATTATTTTTTTGCATTGGATCCTGTAGAGTGTTGCACTCATGACCAGGGGATCAGAGATGCAAAGTTCTAGCTTTTGCAGACTTTCTTCCAGCTCAGGAGATTTGGACCTTTAGTTATGGGGATGCAGGAAATATCAATGAACTACAAGTACAGCGACAGCACCACACTTGTGCTCCATTGAGAAATCAACCATGGGGTTGATTTACTAAAGACAAATCCACTCTGCACTGAAAGTGCACTTGGAAGTGCAGTTGCTGTAGATCGGAAGGGAAGATCTGAAATAAGGGGAAGCTCTGCTGATTTTATCATCCACTCATGTGCAAGCTAAAATGCTGTTTTTTTATTTTCCTTGCATGTCCCCCTCGGATCTACAGCGGCTGCACCTCCAAGTGCACTTGCAGTGCAAAGTGGATTTGCCTTTAGTATATAACCCCCTATGAGTCCCTTGTCCACAGTGACAGATTTTTCATTCACAGAACTCTGTGAATGAATGCAAAGGCTGTGGGAGAGGAGTCAGGCACAGCCACACAGCCAGTGGGGAAAAGCACCCTGAGATTCTTTTGGGTGGGGGGTTAGTGAGAGTAGAGGGATGCAGACTCTGACCATGTTTTGTGTTAGACCCTGAATATGATTGTAACACAGAACATTATCAGAAAGAGGGAGCATGGCTTTTAGGGATTTTTAATGAACCCAAAACTGGGGTAATATATTTTATATATCCCTATGTTTTTGCTTTAAGATGTGTAATTTTAATTCAATTTGAATATATATATATATATATATATACTGTATACACACACACACACATACTGTACATCTGTACATATATATTATTTTTTAATGGAGTATATTTATATTTTTAAGGTGGATCCTGCCTAAAATGGAAAAGTCCCCTAAATTTGCTAGCCCTCACCCCCTTAATTAAAACTGCTCATTTGAACATTAAAAAAAAAAAAACACTAAAATAAAAAGGTAACAAAAAAATCACATTACACCCTGGTTTTTAGCCCACACACCTAAGTGAGGGTGACATCCAGCTTTATTGCAGGATTTTGTAAGGAAGGCTGTATAGGATCCTCAGAGGCAAAAATACCAACGCTGGGTGTAAAGTAAATATTTTTTACTTTTTTTTTCTCCTAGTTTTCTTTTTTTAAATGAGTCATGTTTATTGGGGATTTGGGGGTTAATAAGCAGTAATTGCATTTTCATGCAAGGTCTGCTTTAAATTGTCCTAATTAATTTTACTGTCTAAAGGGACCAAGATTGGTTCTTTTAGACAGTAAAATTAATTAAAAGATAATTTAAAGTGAGTTGAAAACATTCCTTTTGTATTTCAACAATGCTGTCTTTTAGCATGTATTTGGGGCCTTGTACACGGTACTGATGTATAAACACCGGATGTTTCTGGCAGAAATGTTTCTGCACAAAAAATATATGCACAAAAAATATATGCACAAAAAAAGTATGGTCCATATAGTTTGTGCATTTACACACGTATACATCTGTAAACATTTTCCTAGAACACCAAATCTTCAAATAATATAGATTAAGCACAAATCAAATGAGGGACCATTGGGGGGCACAATGGGCACACATTTACTCTACTAATACACCAATGCCACGTCCCAGAATCAATTTGATATTTAAATCAAGAAAGAGTTTGAACCATAGTTCATGGCCCATATGGGTACAACTTCAACAAGTAAGTAAAATACAACATTTTATTGATACATAAAATTGACATTACAAAACAGCTACATATAAAAACATAGTGAGCACCATTTGTAGAGAGATGGTGGTCCAAAATTAATGGAGATATATACTGGTATAACCACAATAGAAGATACAACATTCAAACGGTAGAGGGTTCCACCATCCCTTCATATAAAGCTTGACATGTTTCGTGTATGCCGCTTCCCCAGGAGCGAAAGGTGCTAACATACACTTGCTACCTAAGAATAAACAAATAAAATGTTTACATCTGTAAACATTTTCCTAGAACACCAAATCTTCAAATAATATAGATTAAGCACAAATCAAATGAGGGACCATTGGGGGGCACAATGGGCACACATTTACTCTACTAATACACCAATGCCACGTCCCAGAATCAATTTGATATTTAAATCAAGAAAGAGTTTGAACCATAGTTCATGGCCCATATGGGTACAACTTCAACAAGTAAGTAAAATACAACATTTTATTGATACATAAAATTGACATTACAAAACAGCTACATATAAAAACATAGTGAGCACCATTTGTAGAGAGATGGTGGTCCAAAATTAATGGAGATATATACTGGTATAACCACAATAGAAGATACAACATTCAAACGGTAGAGGGTTCCACCATCCCTTCATATAAAGCTTGACATGTTTCGTGTATGCCGCTTCCCCAGGAGCGAAAGGTGCTAACATACACTTGCTACCTAAGAATAAACAAATAGTAATACAAATACAATGTGAACTATTCACACAATAATATTGATGTGATATAGGCACACCTGTTCAGTGCACTTATACTGTAGATCAGTCAGGGACAGTATGCCAAATGCGCCAGCCATGTCCAATGCCAAACAAGAGGCAATCCATCTAAATATGCATTCACTTAACCCTTTAACATATAGAGAGTAAGTCTATAAAGAACATGAGGGATATGTACCAATTACTTAAAATTCCTGAAATCAAACTATAGTACATTGAAGAGAGTTTGGATCAGCCACCTTTGCAGAAACCAACCAGAAGGTAAGTGAGTAGGGTACACAAACTGAAGAAAGAGTGGGTCACTGAACTCAACAATGTCCTACAAAAAAGCATCCACCATAATGTACTAGGCCAAGCAAAGATAAGTATGGCTAAAGAGAGAAAGAAAACAGTAAAAAGGAAAATGGCAAACTACTTCCGGTGTATAAGCAAAACACTGAGGATATACAATGATTAAAAGGATAGCCTCACAAGGATACACAAATCTCACCCAGCACGTCTGTGATTTTCAATCACTATGAGGAAACCCCTCACAAGTCCAACAACAAACAAACCTAATGGAAGGTCCAAAAATGAGGACCTGCATGGACAGGAATATTAATGCACATAATACATCATTAGTACTCAGCTATACTTATAATTATTATATTCTCCTAATGCTGCAAAAGAAACATTGTACATTGTGGAGACCGGTCTGGCTGTGTGGGGTCCCCTACCAATCCTCAAATGGCCATATTACTGTCTCTACATATAAATGGTATGTGGTTCGGGGCAAGGCAACAACCCATACCCAGCCCTCAATGTCAAACCAAAGTCTTCACCGTACATGCCCGGAACCAGCCAATGGCAAACCATCGGCTGACGTAATCATGCATGCACAGTGGGATGTAGGGACATACTAAGAACACACCAGTTTCAACAGGCCGAAAAGGGCTGGCACACTCACGCACAAGAAGCCAGGAGCTGCACATTTGCCAACAGAACCAACATATGCACACCACAGAAGTGTTCCTCACAGCATAAAAAAAAAAAAAACTGTTTAAGAGGGGGGACAGTAGGTGAGGCACACAACACAGGTACCAGGTAGCACAACAAGGACACATCCAAATAGATTACAACAGGCCCCAAGGTTCAATATTGACATGCAGCACAACTAAAATCACCCCCACTCAGATTACTCCTGCCCACGAGGCCAGATAGTAGCCAAAAAAGCATAATCAAACATGTAGCCAAAAATAACTACCAAAAAGGGTGGGACAACATCTAGTCTTGTCAGGACACACTGGGACACACCAGGTGATCGTCAGCGCAATAACTGAACGGTCATAAAAAATGAACCCAATCAGAAAAGTGGTAACGTATAATGAAGCAAAAGCAACTATACCATATTAAGAAAATGAGCAGATACATGAACATGTATAGACACCTAAAAGAATTCATTTCTAACACTAAAGTTTGCATTTTGCACTATACCTATCTAATATCAACACAGTGTCTATTCCCCAAAAGCTCAAACCAAAAAAGGTTTAGAGGAACAGATCTCATTGAGACCAGGGGTAGAAAGCGCACTGAGGCGTTCAGTCCAGAAGGTTTGCTTCTGAAGTATTCGCTGATCCCATTTGCCACCACGTGGATCCCTCTTCACTACCTCAAGAACAATTAAATTTATCACAGAGGTATCAAAACGGCGGCATAGGTCCAGATGGTGGCTAACCGGGGTCAGCATTTTCCCATTTGATGAATAATAAACATGGACATTGATGCGTTGTCTAAACTGTTGCATGGTTTTGCCCACATCAAAGGCCTGGCAGTGGCATAACATTAAAAAGATTACACCCTGACAGCTGCAATCATTAGCAAACTTGGGGGCAAAACATTCTCCATTAGGGAGCAAAAAGGATGTTCCCTGAGATACCCACAGGCAAAATGCACAGTGGCCGCATCTAAAGATTCCTCTTGAGCCCTTAGTGCTTTTCTATCTTCAGACAAAATGGTTAGATGTCAGGTTGTCACGAAGGGAGGCTGCCCTCCTGAATACAATCTTTGGTGTGCTGCACACGTATCTGGACAAGATGTGATCTTCAGAAAGAAGATGCTAATGTTTCCTCAGCAGGGACCGCAGATGCCCATGCTGGGTGGAACATCTAGTAATAAACTTTACTGCACTTGAGTCCTCTTTTCTGTGTATTAAAAAGGAGGGAATTTCTACATTGTTGTGGTGCCTTATTATAGGCCTTCCTTAACAAGGAATTACTATATCCTCGTGCCAGTAATCAATCCCTAAGATTGGCCGACTGCTGGGTAAAATACTGCATGTTAATGCAATTCCTTCTAATCCGAATATATTGGGCATAAGGAATGCTCCTAAAGCTTTTATATTAAGAAATTAAGGCACAAAAAAGAAAAAAACTTCACAAACCTTAAAAGTTCCATAGATGTTATTTGGTTGAACCTACATTACTTTGCCTTCAAACACCATGTACAAAGAAACATATAGAAATGTTTCTGGTTATACCTAATATTTTGAAACAGCACACTGGCTCAGTTCACCAAGACTGAAAATGCCTCCTTAGTAAAACACACAGCACGTTTTCTATTCACACTGATACACATTTTGTTTCAGGTCTTTGAGCCAAGCCATCCGTTTCCCAGTATGAGTGACCATGCTGCAGTTGACAGGCAGGTGGCAGCAGTAGGCTGTGAAACTTCCCATTTTGACTTTCGGAGAGGACTTTGTGATTTTGGTATAAATATGCAATTCCTCACTTAGCTTTTACTTTTGCTGACAGATGTTTTCCGCAATGCCGTGCAACTAGGGAGTAATAAATATGTAATTATCACATACATATCTAGAAGTACACACATTGTGGTGAGGGGCCTTCTTGGAAAAGCTGATATCATAAAGTAAAACGTACGGTAATTATAATTTTATTATATGTACTTTGCATATGCAAAGCAAGATTGAAATGAGTATAACATAGACATTGTTTAATGTGGATTGTGTAGCTGCCAACTTATTTTTCCGAGGTGCTGCTTTTGTTTTGTGTTTTAATAGATTTGCCCCCCAATGATTTCAGCATTTTTATTGGTAGACGGTACTATACTAGACTGATTTCTCTAGCTATTGACATGCTATGCGAATATCAAGTGCTGACATAAGTGAAGGGCATAAAGGGCCCTAGGATACCCATCTCTGGTACAAGTCTGGTACGAAAAAGAATTATCTGATATATTTGGAAAAATATCAACAGCTAACATAAGAAGATGTACATATAGATCCCATTGCTCCACTGCAGAACAGGGCAGGTAGTTAACAAAGGACCTCACCTATGCTCCTTTACTTCCATGTGTCAAACATGTAGGTCACACATTGAGGACATCACTCTAAGGAACAGCTTTATTGCTCCAAACAGTACACGCTGCAGAGTCCCACCTGGAAACTAGCCGCCTCTTCAGCTTTCACCTCAATTGGCTTGGTTGCAAAGAAGAAACTCCTATGTATATAGCCATAGCAAATAGTTTGATTGCTAGCTCTTTAGGTAATCAATCCCTGTGCTGTTTTTTTTTTTCGTTTGTTTTTTTATTGTTTCAATCTGAAATCAAGCTGGTAGACTAAACAAATGAATAATACTTATCTTGGTTTACACACAGTAATACTGGCCTTGGTTCCACCTTTGAGCTATGGCAAGCATAGGACAGCAATTGTGTCAGTGAATTGGAAGCTGTTGTAATGAAAACATAGGAAGAGCTGCCAAAGTGCATAGGGAGAGAGTGAGGTCAGTTAAGAAACTGTATTTAATTCTTATTGCTAGCTCTTTGGGCAATCCGCCTCTTTGCTCTTTGTGGTAATGAGTAATACTCGCTTTGGGTTAGAAACTTCTCACCACAAATATACTGTACATGTTTGAGACTCATGCTAAAATGTACATTAGCTCCCTCCCACAGGTTTAAAGGTGTCACTGTGTCTCTGAATGCACAGCAATACATTTGCATTGCACCTATATACATTGCCCTGCAGTGGCGTAACTAGAACCTTTGGGGCCTCAGTGCAAGAAACCATAAAGGGCCCCCCTGGCTGCCAGGGCCTTTTCCTCCAAGCCCCAAGCCTTTCCCACTGATCCCAGGTCCCTTTACTCGGTTGTGAGGCCCTTTATAAGTCCCGGTTTTCACTGCGACACAAAGTCGCATGCCACCACCCCCTCCCTTTAGAATGTAATCTCAACAAGCAGGGCCCTCCTGTCTCTTCTGTATTGAACTGTACTGTAATTGTGCTGTCCCCCCTCTACAGTACATTGTAAAGCACTGTGTAAACTGTTGGCGCTATATAAATAGTGTATAATAATGACAAGTCAAAACACATTTATTTCAATAGGTGCCATCTTAATCAATGCAACTCAAGTCACACTACATTTCTGTGACCTTGGAGAGATTTGAATGCCATAGACTGCATGTTAAATCACAAAAGTTGCAAGGAAGTCACAAGGAAATCATAAGCAAGTCAGAGGAAAGTTGCAAGGAAATCACAAGCAAGACTTTGGGGTTGGAGCAGTGAGAACCAAGCCTTATGGTCCTGCAGCACCCCCCACGATGGTCGCAAGTGTGGCCTTTGCTACCCTGATAGTTCTGCCACGTTGCCACGTTTTTTATGGTGCATTGCAACACATTCATATTCCATTGGCATAAAGAGAAAATTGCAAGTCAGTACACCCAAAATGCAAGATGAATTTTATAATGTATCACAACATACCTCATTATTGAGCATTTTAAATACTTCAGCTGGCTGTACACAAATGAGACGGATAGAGGAATTTCCCCCGCCAAGATGCTGTATTCTGACAGCGCCACCCACTAGAGCTGCACGATTCTGACCAAAATGAGAATCACGATTTTTTTGCTTAGAATAAAAAGATCACTATTCTCTCACGATGTAAAATCTTTCACATTATTAAAAAAAATGGGCTAACTTAACTGGTTAGATTTTTTTTTTTTTTTTTTTAATTCATTAAAGTAATTTTTTCCAAAAAAATTGTGTTTGAAAGACCGCTGCGCAAATACAGTGTGACAACCACAGTTTTATTCTCTAGGGTGTCTACTAAAAAAATATATATGTTTGGGGGTTCTAAGTAATTTTCTAGCAAAAAAAAATGATTTCAACTTGAAACCAATAAATGTCAGAAAAAGGTTTAGTGTTTAAATGGTTAAACTTTTTTCACTTACACAGGAAGTCTATTCCATTGACAAATTGTTACAATGTTTATACTTAAGTTAAACTGATAAAGAATGTTTTGTTTCTTGGCAGACTGCCTGGTTTTTCTCTTCCTTTCTTTTGAGGGCTGTGGCTTCAGAAGAGCAGAGAGAATTCTTTGCATAGGAAGAATTGTGAAACATTTTAGTCAAGATCGCGATAACGATTCTTGACGATTAATTGCGCAGCTCTACCACCCACTGCTGTCAGAATGCACCGATCATGTCCTTTTGACAGAAGTCAATCATATGATCGACTTTTGTTAAACAGGGACTGCCAAACACTAATCGAATTTTGGTTAAACCCTGCTGAAGCGGTCAAATTTTAATCAGTATATGGCTGCAGGGGTTGCATCCCTTTTAATAAATGTAACTCTGGGTGAGTATCTCACCAAAAATGTAATTTCTTTTTGCAGGAGTTGCCTAAAATGTGACATGTACTGTATCTTAGTGCAGGCCTCCAGGGAAAATCAGTGATCAATCAAACAAGCTAGAAATTATGTGTATGGGGGTGTACAGAATGCCTCCAAGATTGCCTTTATTTTTTAAAGGGTTTTTTCTTTGTTTGTGAGACAGCGCAACCTTTTACATTTTCACATTTTTTCCATTGTCTCCTTGTATCCAAGTAGTGATAAAAGTGCAGCAGTCTACACTTATAATTAGCGCAAGATTTTCACACACATTTCTAAGATTGCCATATTGCCTTGAATTTTACAGAAAAGTAGAGCAACTGCAGATTGAAAAGGAAATGTTATTTTAAAAAACAATAAATTACAGCATGGCTTGTCTAGCAATCGTATGTGGTGTGAATAAGTGTAAGTGTATTTTCTCTTGTTCATGCCTTTCACCCGCATTGAAAAGTGCTGCAATATATATGTCAATACACCCAGTGGGAACAAGTCCTACAGAGATTTGACAACAAGGTTATGAATTGTCATGTGACTATGACATACAATATTACCAGTTTCTATTAGAAGGCCTTCATCATTTCTACTCTTGTTATAATACTTATGCCTTATATTTAACTATACAATGCGTACATTGTGTATGTCCTTCTGCTTCAGCAGTTAACTCACATGGTAATGTATTCTGTATCTAACACATTGATCGCTTATACACTTTATTCAGTAGAGCAGTGCAAGAAGCAATAATGATAGGCTATGTGTAGTAATGCATAGAAACAAATTATACTTTAGTTTAGGCGGGTCAATAAAAGATGGATTCTGATCGATTACTGTGAGTTACTATGCTTTACATAATTTTCTTTACTGAATAAGAACAAATGTCCCCTACTTAGCACCAGTGGTGGCCCGTCCATAGGGGACCCCCCCCCCACCACCAGCAGCCACAAAAAAAAATAATAATAATTTTTTAAAAAGGGCCCTTTAAAAGAAAAAAAATAGAAAAAAAAATGTCCTTTAAGTGCACTGTGTTCGGGCGCCGGACACAGTGCACTATGGGAAGCATCACGTCTATGCAATCACGAGACTGCAGACGAGGCGCTTCATTTGCAGGCTTTTGACCTGCTTTGTCGCGCAGTCCATCGTGCCGGACAACTTACGCCCGTAGTATCACTACGGGCGACCGGGTGCTTTGTTCTCTGAGTTAAGAATACGTCACTTCCAGTTTGCCGCACTTGCTGGAGAGAGGCCTGCAGCCGGAAGACTCCTTCCAGCCTGCAGCCGGCAGACTTTCCTTCCTCTCTCTCCTTATCACTTGTAGCATATAACATGACTGGAGTGAAGAGAGAAATGAGCTGCCTTTATTCTGGAGAGCTGTGAGTACACCTGTTCGGGGGAGGAAAGGGAGGACACTCTGATGCAAGGAGGACTCTGATGGGGGACACTTTGATGTGGGACACTCTGATGCAAGGGGGACACTTATGGGGGACATTCTGATGCAAGGGGGCACTGATGGGGGACACTCTGGTGCAGGGGAGACTCTGATGGGGGACACTCTGATGCAAGAGGGACACTGATGAGGGACACTCTGATGTAAGGGGAACTCTGATGGGGGACACTCTTATGCAAGGGGGGACACTGATGGGGGACACTCTTATGCAAGGGGGACACTGATGGGAGACACTCTGAAGCAAAGGGGACTCTTTGATGGGGGACACTCTGATGGGGACACTCTGATGCATGGGGGACACTGATGGGGGATACTCTGATACAAGGGGGACACTTATGGGGGACACTCTGATACAAGGGGGACACTGATGGGGGGGCACTCTGATACAAGGGGGACTCTGATGGGGGGCACTCTGATACAAGGGGGACATTGATGGGGGACACTCTGATGCAAGGGGAGACACTGATGGGGGACACTCTGATGCAAGGGAAGACACTGATGGGGGGACACTCTGATGCAAGGGGGACTCTCTGATGCAAGGGGGACTCTGATGGGGGACACTGATGCAAGGGGGACTCTGATGGTGGGCACTCTGATGCAAGAGGGACTCTGATGGGGGACTCTCTGATACAGAGGGGACTCTGATGGGAGACTGTCTGATGCAAGGGGGACTCTGATGGGGGACTCTCTGATGCAAGGGGGACTCTCTGATACAAGGGGACTCTGACGGGGGACGCTCTGATGCAAGGGGGGCACTCTGATGCAATGTGGACTCTGATGCAAGGGGGACTCTGATGGGGGACACTGATGCAAGGGGGACTCTCTGATGCAAGGGAGATTCTGATAGGGGACTCTCTGAGGCAAGGGGGACTTTGATGGGGGGCACTCTGATGCAAGGGGGACTCTGATGGTGGACACTCTGATGCAAGGGGGACTCTCTGATGCAAGGGGGATTTTCTGATGCAAGGGGGATTCTCTGATGAGGGACTCTCTGATGCAAGGGGGGCTCTGATGGGGGACTCTCTGATACAAGGGGGACTCTCTGATACAAGGGGGGCTCTGATGGGGGACACTCTGATGCAAGGGGGACCTCTGATGCAAGGGGACTCTGATAGGGGGTCACTGATGCAAAGGGGACTCTGATGGGGGACACTGATGCAAGGGGGACTCTGATGGGGGACACTGACGCAAGGGGGACTCTGATGGGCGACACTGATGCAAGGGGGACTCTGATGGGCGACACTGACGCAAGGGGGACTCTGATGGGCGACACTGATGCAAGGGGGACTCTCTGATGCAAGGGAGATTCTGATAGGGGACTCTCTGAGGCAAGGGGGACTTTGATGGGGGGCACTCTGATGCAAGGGGGACTCTGATGGTGGACACTCTGATGCAAGGGGGACTCTCTGATGCAAGGGGGATTCTCTGATGCAAGGGGGATTCTCTGATGAGGGACTCTCTGATACAAGAGGGACTCTGATGGGGGACTCTCTGATGCAAGGGGGACTCTGATGAGGGACACTCTGATGCAAGGAGGACTCTGATTGGGGACACTATGAAACAAGGGGGGCTCTGATGCAAGGGGACTCACTGATGCAAGGGGGATTCTGATGGGGGACTCTCTGATGCAAGGGGGGCTCTGATGGGGACACACTGATGCAAGGGGGACTCTCTGATGCAACTGATGCTTGGGGGATTCTCTGATGCAAGGGGGATTCTGATGTGGGACTCTCTGATGCAAGGGGGACTCTGATGGGGACACATTGATGCAAGGGGGACTCTGATGGGGGACAATCTGATGCAAGGGGACTCTGATGCAAGGTGGACTCTGATGGGGGACTCTCATATAAAAGGGGGACTCTGATGGGGCACTCTCTGATATAAGGGGGACTCTGATGGGGACACTCTGATGCAAGGGGGATTCTGATGGTAGACTCTCTGCTGCAAGGAGGACTCTTTGATGCAAGGGGGACTCTCTGATGGGGGACACTCAAAATTAAAGTGGGCCAGTCTGGATGAAGTCCAGGGCCAAATTTTTGCCCCAGTCCAGTGTTGATTCTTTAGTAGGTTATCGGTTGTGGCTATTTGCGGATGTAATTAAATAGTTCATATTGGATATTGGGCATTTATTTGAAATTCAGGACATGCTAAGAGCATTCTTTTGAACTAGAATACAATGTATGAATCTTTTGGTCTGATGTATAAACCACCATAAAATGATCTATTCAACTGCCAAAAGTGTTATATTGCACTAAAGCTTTCATGAAACTTCTAAATGATTGCATTTGCTATTTTAAATAGATGCTATTAAGGAAAAATAATGTTGAAAAAGCACCTGTGGTTGAAACCAATAATTTTTAGCATTTTAATCCTTCATATTGATTGGACATGTGCTATTTATAGGGTGCAGAATGCAGACATGTGCTATTTACAGGGTGCAGAATGCAGACATGTGCTATTTACAGGGTGCAAAATGCAGACATGTGCTATTTACAGGGTGCAGAATGCAGACATGTGTGATTTACAGTGTGCAGAATGCAGACATGTCCTATTTACAATGTGCAGAATGCAGACATGTGCGATTTACAGGGTGCAGAATGCAGACATGTGCGATTTACCATGTGCAGAATGCAGACATGTGCTATTTACAGGGTGCAGAATGCAGACATCTGCTATTTACAGTGTGCAGAATGCAGACATGTGCGATTTACAGGGTGCAGAATGCAGACATGTGCGATTTACAGGGTGCAGAATGCAGACATGTGCTATTTACAGTGTGCAGAATGCAGACATGTGCGATTTACAGGGTGCAGAATGCAGACATGTGCTATTTACAGGGTGCAGAATGCAGACGTGGGCTATTTACAGTGTGCAGAATGTAGACATGTACTATTTACAATGTGCAGAATGCAGACGTGCGATTTACAGGGTGCAGAATCCAGACATGTGCGATTTACAGGGTGCAGAATGCAGACATGTGCTATTTACAATGTGCAGAATGCAGACATGTGCTATTTACAATGTGCAGAATGCAGACATGTGCTATTTACAGGGTGCAGAATGCAGACATGTGCTATTTACAGGGTGCACAATGCAGACATGTGCGATTTACAGGGTGCAGAATGCAGACATGTGCGATTTACAGGGTGCAGAATGCAGACATGTGCTATTTACAATGTGCAGAATGCAGACATGTGCTATTTACAGGGTGCAAAATGCAGACATGTGCTATTTACAATGTGCAGAATGCAGACATGTGCGATTTACAGTGTGCAGAATGCAGACATGTACTATTTACAATGTGCAGAATGCAGACATGTGCGATTTACAATGTGCAGAATGCAGACATGTGCTATTTACAGTGTGCAGAATTCAGACATGTGCTATTTACAGTGTGCAGAATGCAGACATGTTCGATTTACAGGGTGCAGAATGCAGACATGTGCGATTTACAGGGTGCAGAATGCAGACATGTGCTATTTACAATGTGCAGAATGCAGACATCTGCTATTTACAGGGTGCAAAATGCAGACATGTGCTATTTACAGTGTGCAGAATGCAGACATTTGCGATTTACAGCATGCAGAATGCAGACATGTACTATTTACAATGTGCAGAATGCAGACATGTGCGATTTACAGGGTGCAGAATGCAGACATGTGCTATTTATAGGGTGCAAAATGCAGACATGTGCTATTTACAGTGTGTAGAATGGAGACATGGTCTATTTACAGTGTGCAGAATGCAGACATGTGTGATTTACAGTGTGCAGAATGCAGACATGTGCTATTTACAATGTGCAGAATGCAGACATGTGCAATTTACAGGGTGCAGAATGCAGACATGTGCGATTTACAGGGTGCAGGATCCAGACATGTGCTATTTACAATGTGCAGAATGCAGACATGTGCTATTTACAATGTGCAGAATGCAGACATGTGCTATTTACAGGGTGCAGAATGCAGACATGTGCTATTTACAGTGTGCAGAATGCAGACATGTGCGATTTACAGGGTGCAGAATGCAGACATGTGCGATTTACAGGGTGCAGAATGCAGAAAGTAATGACACATAATCACCTGATAAATGCCTGTTTAGAGCCCTTTATTACTTACAGTGTAATTTTTCAGTTTGTTTGCACCGATCTGTGTGGCTGTGCTATATACCATGATCTGTGAGGCTGTGCTATATACCATGATCTGTGAGGCTATGCTATATACCATGATCTGTGAGGCTGTGCTATGTACCATGATCTGTGAGGCTGTGCTATGTACCATGATCTGTGAGGCTGTGCTATATACCATGATCTGTGAGGCTGTGCTATATACCATGATCTGTGAGGCTGTGCTATATACCATGATCTGTGATGCTGTGTTATATACCATGATCTGTGATGCTGAGCTGTTTACTCTGTCCTGTGATGCTGAGCTATATACTCTGTCCTGTGATGCTGGGGCTATAGTCTCTGCCCTGTGATGCTGAGCTGTATACTCTGTCCTGTGATGCTGGGGCTTTAGTCTCTGTCCTGTGATGCTGAGCTGTATACTCCTGACACCATGGGTTTAATCAAGTGGAATACAGGGGACGAAGTGGGTGGATTCTGGAAGGGGTGGGGCTTACGATAAGTGGGAGGGGTCAAAAAGGAAGGGAGGGGTCCAGGTCCCCCATCCTAAAACCAGCTGCCACTGCTTAGCACTCTCATACTTTGTCCACAATGCAAACAGCTTACTAAAACTGGAGAGTGCAAAATCTGGTGCAGCTGTGAATGGTAGCCAGTGAGCTTCTTCGCTTGTTCAATCAAACTATGACAGTAAAATCTGGAATCTGGTTGGTTTCTGTGCAGAGCTGGACCTGATTTTTAGTAAATCAACCCCACTATATCTAGTTCAAGACTCTGCTTCGGGCTGTATTCACACACAAATAGACAGCTGCCAGAGAGGTAACCCACAGAGGTTTCCTCTCCGGCAGGTGTCCGTTCACTGAACTTTATTTGAAGTATACAAAAGTACACTTTATTCATATCACTGTAGAGCAGCGCAATGCACTGATGTACAGTAACATGCGATATTGTATGGTACGCTCAGGGATGCATTGCATTGTAAATGGGACACGCTGAAAACAATTCTTTTCTGTGTGTCTTTGCAGTGATTGACATTCTACAATGCATTAAAATGCCACTCACTGCACATAGTGTGAATACAGCCTTAAAGTTTTCAATCTAGAGACAGTCGTCTTCTTTAGTGGTCTGGGCTGTTGGTACCCCACTACTGGTTGCAGTAAAAATGCCAAATAAAATGTCAATGCTTGTTGATACCTGCTTCTATTAAAGAGAACAGCTATCTGATGGGTAGCTTTACAATCTGAGTCTAGGTTCTAATAAATTCTGAAGTTTTCAGACAGTCCTAGATGCACTGTATTAGAGACACTTAACCTCCCTGGCGGTAATCCTGAGTGTGGCTCGGGGTTAAATTTCATTACCATTAGCGGTAACCCCGAGCCACTCTCAGGATTGCATCTCAGGATCCTGGTCCAGGTTACTTACCTTGTCCCCAGGATCCTGCGATGTCCCCCTGCTGTGTCTGCGGGCTGTGTCCTCCGCCTGATGCTCTGTGTGCTGTGCTCAATTCCCTGCGAGCGTCGTGACGCATGGGGGCAGAGCCCGGTGGCAAATTCAAAAAGTACACAAAACATAACACATACAGTAAATTGTAATCTTACAGATTACATTACTGTATCAAATCATTTCACATCCCTTTTGTACCTAGTTCTTTGTCCAGTGCCCTGCATGCAGTTTTATATTATATATACTGTTCTTTCTGCCTGGAAACTTGAGAATGTCCATGGCAACGAAAAAGTGTCCCTTTACGTCAAAAGCGGTTTTAGACCAGCTAGAGAACAGCAATAGTAAATTAGAACACTTGCAGAATTGAGCGATAGTTAACTGTGGGGAAATTAATTTTATTTATTTTTTTTATAATTATTTATAGTTATTTATTATATTATAATTTATGATTTCGTGTTTCAAACTTTATCATACCCGAGATGTCTACTAGACTCTTGTTTGGACAGATTTAAGTGTGTTATTACTAAGAATTACAGGCCTACAAAATAAAATTTGCCAAATTTCTATACAAAACAATGTACCGCTTTGAGATTCAAAAATCTGACATAATCGTACCGCCAGGGTGGGTAATTAGTAGGCATGATGTTTGGGTTTACCACTACCATAGGCTGAAGGTCCTGGTAATTTTTTGTTCAGATTCACCCAGGATAGTTGTTTTAAGCCATAATGTACATAATGAATGTCCTTTAGACTTTGGCCAGCAGGCTTATAGGGTTAATTAGAGGGCTTTTGCATAAGCCAACCCCCTCACTGTAAAAGAGGGGGGCAAAGAGCAGCTATAGTTTCAGTGAATTGGAAACTGTTGTAAGGAAATCATAGAGGACACTGAAAAACTGCATAGGGAGAGATTAGGGATTTTGTTTCCTGGGATATTATTCTGGGGTTTCCATTTACCTTGGGGGTATATTGTTTTTTTACTCTACTTTGATAGGATCTCTTTCTTTAGGTAAACTGTTTTTTTTTCTGCAAGGCTTCCCTTTAATAAATAGGTGGGCATTTACAGTATGTCAGGAGTGCCAATTTGGGGTTTCTCTTTTTTATTTATTTTTTATGTTGAAAGATTGTTTTTAGGCTGTGCATCTACCCACATTCAACTCTCCTCCCCCCCGCCCCCCATCCCCATTGTTAAAATGAAGGTTAGGCACACATCAGTTAGGCCTATTATCCCTCATTAAATTTGTCCTGCTGCTAGTTCATTTTACACTGCCTATCTCTGAATTCTTGTGAAACAACACATGCCTCATGAACTCTTTCTCTCTAGAACATTTTAGATCATTTTCCCTCAATAAAGTGTACTGCTGTTGGCTCATTTTAAACTATTGTATCATGTGCAGAGCTTCATAGTAATTGGACAGGGTCTGGACAGTTTTGCATCGGCAAGAACAAGGACAGTCACAGCAATCTACTGGTCAATTTCTATCTGCCAGTCAAAGTGGCTATTACTGTTCAAATAAAGAAAAGTGTCTTCGTCAAAACTACATGAGAAGATCCTTTTGTTTCCTGGGATATTATTCTGGGGTTTTCATTTACCTTAGGTATATATTGGTTTTAATTCCGTATTAATAGGACCTTTTTCTTTATGTTAAACTGTTTTTTTTTCCTGCAAGGCTTCCTTGCAGGAAAATGTCTTTGTCAAAACTACATGAGAAAAGCCTTTTTTTTCAAACTGAAATCAATCAGATTGAGTTGAAAGTAAAAAGGACCCACTTGTCGCAGTACTTTTTTTTTTTATGTATTTATTTATTTATTTTTTGCCAAGTGTCCAGCTTGCCATTCCTGTTTTGGCAGTAGTATGCTTATTAGTTCTAGAAATGGCCAAAATGTTCCGAATGAGATTTACACCCCTCTCCCTTTCCCAAGGACTTCAATAGGATTCCCCTCTAAGCTTGGGTTCCTCAAACTCTCGGTGAATCGAACAAGGGCAGATTATTCATCACTATTACTAACTATGTCTTTTTTGAGGTACTGGCCCAAATTAATTACTTAAGACATGCTAAATCACAAACAATGATGCTGCTTAAGAGGCCTCCTTAGGAACACTTTAAAATGCCTTAACTATTATGGTCTTGAAGAACAGATTGCTTGTTAGAATCCACAGGTCTTGTTATATGGAAATGCAAAGTCATCATAGCAACCTTTTATAGGTTTAAGGTGCTCAGCTGCTTCCAAGCACCAAGAGACTTGATGGGGCCTATGCATCCCCTACTCTTAGCTGTTTTGTGATGGTGATTTGATGGGGGAGACTCTGAGTAACTGCACCTTAGTTTAAATGAAGGCTCCCTGTAAGATCAGCTGCATCAAGATGCCTTTATCTTGCTGCATCAATGGTGACCTACTATTTTATTGTCTCATGAATGGGTTAAATCTTTCCATCTAACTGCCTACATTTTTCACAAATATACTAATCGCCTTCACAGGATGTGTTCAATGACCCTGTGGTTTGATGTACAAGTCCTTGCTGTCTTTTCTCTGCATCAATTCTTGTCATTAAACATTTGCATTGACTGTGACATGAGTGACAGCAAACGTGTGTAAGTATGTCATAGAGGGAGAGAAACAGCTTAATTGTTGTGGGATTGTGGGAAGATGTGCAATGGAGGGGTTGGGTGTTCTATAGCTATCACTCATGTTTACCCCATGCGGAAAATAAATAGCTGCTAGAAATTCCCACCTGTATAGAGATACTACTGCCTCCTTTTAATTAGCACATAGTTTACATTTGTTCAGGATGACAAGATTCCTTTCTTTAGTCTCAGTACATGGACATGCTGTCCACTCTGTAGAGATCTGTTCATTGACAAACTGCATCATTTACTGCTAGAAGCTGAGTCAAATTTAGGAAACTCATCCATCAAAGCTGCAACATTTGACATAGATTGTTGGATGGAGAGGGGGGAAATTTTCAACAAAATGACATAAGGTTGAAGAAGTCACACGGTTTAATCAATCACTTTATCATTTCCAACACAACTTATTTCTTGTGTCTCACCTCTGTAATTCTTTGCCTCTTTGTGACCATGTTATTCAGAAACAAAAAATACAAGGGAAGCTCAGCCATTCTATTGCTTCTTCTGCGTATTTTTTTTTTTATTGCATCAAAACTTAATCATCTTGAATTCAGATTAAATTGCAGATATACAATTTTCCATTGTTCATATAAGAAAATGTCATTATGTCACACCACGAAGGCTCGGGTTTAACGATTAACCAGGTTCTGGTACATAGATATCAGGGTGTCTGGTGAGAGATTCTTTACGCATGCATTCCACTCACACACCCATTGTCATAAGATACCATTTACTGTTGTGTTTTTTTTTCATTTAAAAGTTCATTAGAATGACTAAAGCAGGAGGATTGAAGCTCCATCCATTGCAGGGCATCAGAACTTTATATTTAAACATTACAGGCAGTGCCGGATTTAGAGCTCGAGGGTCCCGGCCACTTCAAGTTCGGGGGCCACTCAACATAGAAATTAAATAATATGACGAATAAAAAAGTGAACTAAAATGAATGATAAACTGCATAAAAAAAAAAATATGTTAGGTTCTGAAGAAAACGCTTGATTTTTTTTCTCAATTTTATTAACTGTAACAACACACATTACACAGGTCATTGGAACTGGCAAGTCCTGCATCACACTACAATATTTACAAAAAAAACTTTCTTCCTGCACTTAGCATCTGGAAAATCTTTAACCGTCCAAAGATGGATTGAAACTCAACTGGTTCAGCAGCGACCAGCCAAGGTTCAATCCATCTATGGGCAGGCTGGTTGTACCCAAGTTGATTCATCGATCAACTTGGGTACAACCAGCCTGTTGGATTTTTAACATGCAATTACTATAGACGACTATAGCTAGCTGCTAGCAGTAATCATTGTGTTCTGCAATTCAGGAAGGGTGCCTGTGCCCCTACCCCCCCCCCCCCCACTGGAAGAACACAATAACACTATGGTAGGCATTCCCCCATCAACACTGACTGTGTTGATGGGGTAATCGAGCAATTTTCTTTCCTTCCACCCATGATGGAAGGAAAATTGCTAAATCTTTGGGCTGCCTAACTCATCCAACTGTATAATCTTGAGGACACTGCTCTCAACAGCCAGTAGGCACAGAGTACTTAATCTTTTATGGGTCATTGTGGTTCTCAAATAATTCTTTTTGAGTGCCAATTTGCTGAACCAAACAAATAGTGACCATAAAGCTCAAATATTTTCTAAGAGCCACATTACCACCTAGAAAGGTATCGGCAAGCCCTTCATCATGTGATAAAACTGCATACTGGGATGGAGTGAGATTCGACTGGAGCTTGACAAAGGCTGCAAACTGGACAATTTCTTCAACAAACACACTACTGAAGTCTTGAGGGAAAATAAATGTAGTTTTTTTAATAAAGAAATTCTAGGGCCCCCTATATCAGGGGGGTCCAGTGCAATTTCTCCTTTTGCCCCCATATAAATCTGGCACTGAATATAGGAGTTACCAAAAGATAAAAGGAGTCCATTGAATGATGCATCCAATTTTAACCTGTAACTAAATATATTTTGATCAATTATAGGTGAACACACAACCACGTAGTTTGAAGTTTGGGCCGCTGCAGGGCTCATTTACACTACGTGTGTAATTGGGTGATATTATTGTACATTGGGAAATGTCTTTCAGGCTGCCTTTTAGTGCGCTGCCCTGTGTGGTTGCATAAAGTGTATTCCCAGCCAAAACTTTTTTTTTCTTTACTTTTGAATAGAATAGGATATGGTTAAGACTTCTGTCAGTATTTATTTTGTGTGTGTCTCATTGGATAGATATCCCTTCACTTCCTGTCCCAGAGACATTTCAGGAAGTAAGAGGAGAGCTCTTCAAAGTGAATGGAAATCTGCTCCGAGACAGTTGTCACCAAACTGGTTTCCCCATTAGAGGAGTTCCTGTGACAATTCAAAAATATTGGATTATTTCCCACTATCATCTGTAGCAAAGACAGTGATCACTCAATCAAAACTGCATCAACAACCTAAATTCCACATTTTCCCTTTTTAACCTTGATTTAAAAAAATGTTTTAACCCCTTCCAGGCAAACACTTTCAAACCTTTCTGAGTCCAGGCATTTCTAAAAAACATTTCCCGTTCAGTTACCAACACTGTTCATGTTATTTCAATATAAAACACCATTGGTGATATATGTACTGTATGTATGTATGCATGCATTTATGTATTTATTATACTGTTCATGGTCATGCATATGATACATTTTATGTGAATATATTCTTTTTCTTATGCAGATGTTTTTATGCAAATATATGTTTTAGTAGTATCAATATTTATTTCCTGATTGTTATTACTCAGATATACAGTATACTGTGTGTTATCACTTATATACATTTTTAGCATTGATATAGATGCAATACTAAAAAAGTCTCAATAAATAGTCCTTAAAAATATTGCAGCAGCGCTTCCTGTCCAATCTGATAAAAAAGACAAGCTTTCATATATAGTCCATACATGAGCAAAAGATGGGAAATGGAGGAGGTCTATTGTAGCTTTTGCTGTGTTCTGTAAAGGGAAACTTCCACCATACACTTCACCACGTGAGGGAAACTTCCCCTATGGGGATGCACTCACCAGATCACCAGGCGATTTATCTTTCAAAATATTTATTGGTTTTTCAACAAAAAAGTTGTACAAAGTTGTCACCAGGCGATTTAAAGAATCGTTACATTTTTAGCATTATTATGAAATCTTTTCTGATTTCGACCACCTTGTATTTTACTAGTGGTGACAATTATAGGACAATATTTGGAGTATACGTTTTTTTTTTTTCCACAGTGGCATTCATGAATGAATGTTGTTTGATCATGTATGTCCTTCTTCACTATGAACAAACAACTCTACACTTAAAAGAAATAGACCATTTTTATTTTCTTTTAGACTTTTTTTTTTACTTCAAGAATTTGGATATAAAATTGTATGTAATTTTTTTTATTTGTATTGGAGCCCTGATGAAAGGGGAATTTGTAAACTTCCAAAACATGTTGCCTTTCCTATCTTGTTGATCTTGTAATAGTGAAGTAATCCATATGGTATCTCCACTGGTGTGGTACCTCCACTGCTCTCTACATTAAGATCCTAACAGAGGTTCACTCCAAAGGTCCTATACAAAATGATCCAAAACAATTTGACTTTACCTACACTTTACCAGTAGCCTTCAAAACCATAATATGTATGCCAGCATGTAGAAAAATCATACATAAAGATAATTGACATGTGACTGCAGTTATCAATGCTCACTCAAACCCTGAACTTATCTAAAACACTGCATTCCCTCTCTGAGGTTCATGTATATGATAATCCTACAAAGTGATTACCATTTTACAAATGTTCCATTCAAATCCAGATTTGTTTTCACTTTTAGGATAGACTTGACAGAGCTTCTGTGAATCTTCCTGGTACTCAGGCCCTTTGCATGTAAACTGTATCACAAGTTGCCCACCTAAGATGCCAGAACTTGAATGTATAAATGGGTATGTTATCCCCAATAGCTTTATATCTGGTGGCCTCATCAATACTGCAATATAAAACATGAAAGCAATATATGCTCAGCTAGTGTTCCACATTAAACACGGGTCTGCCACTCCTTGTCTATTTTAGTAACTTATAATAAAAGTTATGGTGCAAACCAAAAAAAAAAGAACACTTTGGGACTAGCTTTTTTTGATACAGAATTTCTCTATTGACTCCTTGGGTTAAACTTTGCCATAGCTTTACCTATACTTAGCACAATTTGTAATAGTTTAAGTAGAAGCAAATATTTGACATTGTGCTATTTTAGAGTTGATGAGAAGGACTATGCAATGGCACAGCGCACTGTGGGGTCCTGTATTTTCCTAAATAGGCTCAGATCAGATGAATACAAAATAATTATACTCAACGCTGCTCCTAAATATGCACATAAATGAATATGTAAACAGTACTATATTAAAGTGCTGTGCAAACACATAAAATGCAATAAAAGTACAATCAAATAAAGTCCTTCAGTGCAAAATGAGTGTGTCCAATTCTGCTTGTGAGGATATAAGTGCCACTCCCCTCCTGGGTCCCCACTCACCAGCAGTAAGCTTTACATTTGCAGATCTTTATACCACATGAATGGTTGAGGTGTCTCCCTCCAACAGCAAGCTTTAAAGGATTCCAAGATCTTTCATCCACATCTATGGTTAGGTCTCATTTGTATGGATATCTCATGTGTCAATGAAGAGAGAGATGCACATAGCGTAATATTGCTAAAAATTGATTGTTTAAAAAAACCACAAAGAAATGCACTTACATCAAAGAAAGGCATACAGGAAAAAAAAAAAAATCGCTGCCTTGGCGTGCTGCCAGCTGTCACTGAACCTCGTGTGTATTGGCCCTGCTTGATGCATTTCACCCCTCCCACTGGGCATCTTCAGAAGCTAGGGATGACCTTGACTGGCTGCCTTATATGTATAAAATCCCTCCCACTACACCCAAAAACTCGTACTCCTCTCACTAACTACATTGTTTGTTATCATACTTCCTGCTTCTGCCAGGAGTGTGTTAGCCGCATATTGCTACTCCTTAATGTTTCAACCAACTCTCCCATGAATGCAGGAAGTCGTCGACCGTCTTATTTAATACATTTGTAATGTATTAAATATGACTGCTGGTGAGTGGGGACCCAGGAGGGGAGCACGGAGTGGCACTTATATCCTCACAAGCAGAAGTGGACACGCTCATTTTGCACTGAAGGACTTTATTTGATTGCACTTTTATTGCACTTTATGTGCTTGCACAGCACTTTAATATATTATTGTTTACATATTCATTTATTTCCATATTTAGGAGCAGCGCTGAGTATAATTATTTTATATCACCACTAGGGTTTTTTTTACCTTACAGGTCAGCAGCAGCCCATTGCTCAATTATTTAATTAAAGCAGAGTTCCACCCACTTTTTCAACTAGGTCTTAAAGGAAAGACTACCCCTCCGCCCCTCATTTTTGGCTAATGATATATTTTTTCTTTTTCCTTCATACCTTTATTGAAGTACATAATGTACTTCCGCCCCAGCCTCGCCGCGGCTCAGGGCGTCATTTCCTGCTGCTCGCCCACTGCCTTCTGGGACCTGTGTGTGTCCCAGAAGACAACTGAGTCATTCAGAAAGCATTGCGCATCTCGCGGATGCACAGTAGGAAACCAGCGGTGAAGCCTGAAGGCTCCACTGCTGGTTTGACTTAGCACCCAATCTGATGGACGGATCGGCCTCAGGGGGCCGACATTGTGGGCTCCCTGGACAGGTAGGTGTCCTTATTAAATTTATAAAAAAGGGGGAATTTTGGGACTTTAAATGAGGCACGGTGAGGTGCCTCCATCCCTGCCTCAAGTATACAACAAAGGGAAGTTGGGACTTTAAATGAAGCAGAAGGAATGCGGAGGTATAAGTAAAAAGTTTTCTTCCATAAAGTCATGCTAATAAAAGGCGGAAATACATTCATATATATGCATATGTATCCTTAGCATCAAATGTAGGTATAGCAATTACAGAGGTAAATATCCATATAACACATATCATAACAGATACATGAAGATAGAGTAAAAACATATAGAGCAATGATATGACCTACAAGTACCAAGGGTGGCATGCTCGATAACTGTGTCCGTGATCACGTTTGTATAAAAATAGGTAAATAACTAGTATTAAGGTGGCATCAGATTAAATTCGTAGCTCAAGGTGGCATCAGATTAAACTCGTAGCTCGATGCGTTTCGTGAATACCTTCACTCGTCAGGAGCAGATGCGACGATTACATATAGAATATAGTAAGTATAATAAGCCATACTCAGTGTAGAGGTGAATAAAATTGGTAGACTTATGTTAGAAATAATAGGCCAAACACACTTACCAAAACGGGCAGATAGTAAAGCATGCGGGAAATGGCACATGGTGAGCCAGAGGCAAATGACCCTTCCACGGGGGCTGAGGTGGCGTGTGTAAAGGATTGCAGCATGGGATGATGTAAAGAGAGCATGGGTAGGAAATGGTGTCTATATGAATATAGCAGTAATGTGTGGCTCATCAACTAGGAATATCTGGAAATAGATATAATATATATGTATAATTTGAAGCAATAAAAGTTATTTTAGAGTCATTCTTGATGAATCCAATAGACGTGTATAAGGTAGTATGAGGAAAGGGAGTATGAATGGACTAAATAGTTAATGTGCTAAAATAGACTTGGAAGAGATAGTAGGTGTGTGAGCAAGTAAAAATGATAGGGGACGGATGAGAAGAGAAACAGGAAAATAAACACCTAGAGTGAGATAGTGAGGGGTGATAGAGAGGCCCTTACCTAAATGCTGCATCCAAACAAACCCAGCGGACAAACATCTGGTCCGCGCTATATGTTATTATATCCGGTGTTATTACATCCGGTCCGCTCTATATGTTATTACTCTATCATCATGTATCTGTTACAATATGTGTTATATGGATATTTATCTCTGTAATTGCTATACCTACATTTGGTGTTAAGGATACATATGCATATATATGAATGTATTTCTGCCTTTTATTAGCATGACTTTATGGAATAAAACGTTCTACTTATACCTCTGCATTCCATCTGCTTATTTTAAAGTCCCAACTTCCCTTTGTTGTATACCTGAGACAGGGATGGAGGCACCTCACCGTGCCTCATTTAAAGTCCCAAAATTCCCCCTTTTTTTATAAATTATATACCATATATAAGCATTTGGAAACTGGATTGGCAGTGTTCCCAGTGTGCCATCCAAGCGTGAGGATTGTCTACATGTTTTATTGGAATTTCTATATTTAGGATATTTGAAATATCTGTTTATTCATTTATGCATATATGTATCTATTGATTTTTACATACATGGCTTTCCCGGTGCTGGTCCCGTGCTCCCACATGACTATTTACATCTCTGTTAAATGCACGTCCATCATTGGTCAGTGTGTCATGCCTCTGTGGGTTGTTGGCATTTCGGTGGTGCTGGGGATCTTTCCTCTCGGGGGCTGCAATGCGCTCTGTGGGTCCCCCCTTCCTCCCTTTACACTCCTTTGTGTTCAGGAGGCTCGGGGGGACGCCCCTCAGCGCATCGGCATCACGTCTCTTGCGTTGTGCGTGTGACGTCAGTCCTGGCGCCACCGCACTGACGCATTGTTTACCATCCACGTGCTCCCGATGAGAGGGGTTGGCGCCAATCGCTGAGCACTTATTGAGCTCAGGGCAGACGCTGCCCCTCCTGGGATGCATGCACGTGGTCCTGGTGGCGTATATATATATATATATATATATATATATATATATATATATATATATATACACATCCCCATTTGGAACTGGCTGTCTACACAGCCAGTCTCCTCCTGGGCCCCCTGCGGACCGGATGTTTGTCCGCTGGGTTTGTTTGGATACAGAATTTAGGTAAGGGCCTCTCTATCACCCCTCACCATCTCACTCTAGGTGTTTATTTTCCCGTTTCTCTTCTCATCCGTCCCCTATCATTTTTACTTGCTCACACACCACCTATCTCTTCCAAGTCTATTTTAGCACTTAGCACATTAACTATTTAGTCCATTCATACTCTTTCCTCACACTATCTTATACACCTCTATTGGGTTCATCAAGAATGACTCTCTCTCTTTTATTGCTTCAAATTATACATATATATAATATTTATTTCCGGATATTCCTAGTTGATGAGCCACACATTACTGCTATATTCATATGGACACCATTTCCTACCCATGCTCTCTCTACATCATCCCATGCTGCAATCCTTTACACACGCCACTTCAGCCCCCGTGGAGGGGTCATTTGCCTCTGGCTCACCGTGTGCCATTTCCCGCATGCTTTACTATCTGCCCGTTTTGGAAAGTGTGTTTGGCCTATTATTTCTAACATAAGTCCACCAACTTTATTCCCCTCTACACTGAGTATGGCTTATTATACTTACATTATTCTATAAGCAATTGTCGCATCTGCTCCTGACGAGTGAAGGTAATCACGAAACGCGTCGAGCTACGAATTTAAGCTGATGCCACCTTGAGCTACGAATTTAATCTGATGCCACCTTTATACTAGTTATTTACCTATTTTTATACAAACATGTGATCACAGACACAGTTATCGAGCATGCCACCCTTGGTACTTGTAGGTCATATCATTGCTCTATATGTTATTACTCTATCATCGTGTATCTGTTACAATATGTGTTATATGGATATTTACCTCTGTAATTGCTATACCTACATTTGGTGCTAAGGATACATATGCATATATATGAATGTATTTCTGCCTTTTATTAGCATGACTTTATGGAATAAAACTTTTTACTTACACCTCCACATTCCATCTGCTTCATTTAAAGTCCCAACTTCCCTTTGTTGTATACGTGTCCTTATTAAAAGTCAGACTTTTTTTTTTTTAATTTTTGCGGCTGGAACACTGCTTTAATTCAATATATTTGATTATTAGTTGCATATACCATAGCGCGGGCGCTTATACTTTTTTTCAGATCAGATGGAACTATGATAAGAGGGATATATGTAAAGCAACTATATTTAGCATTCAAAAGGGATTTAAAAAATTTGAATGAATTTTATTTTTGCACAGAAGTTTTCTTCCATTTGTAGGTGCCCGTCAAATTCTACAGATGATGTGGCACGTGGCTTTCTACTACCATTATGTTGTAAATATACTTTGTTAATCCATAATTAAAATTGTGTCCTGATTAGGTAACTCATCCACAGAGCTGTGTATCTTGCCATATACAGTATAAGTTGCACTCTTCTGTTATTTCTTTCATTCAATGATGATAGATTATCAAGAATGGTGAGGGAGCTGTAGTCTTCCAAAACATTGGTTGGAGCAACATCTCCTCTCTAAAACAATGTAAAAGCACCCGTTCAACCTAATGTGATTAAAAACGTGGTATGCATATTGTAAAAACGCATATCACATTTTCTAAGTGTTTTTGGTGCATTTTCTGGATTCCTGACTCCCAGCATGCACGTGTGAAACTTGGACATGTGACTCAAAAACGCACCAAAAATGCACCATGGGTGTGTTCTTGATGCGTTTTTGGTTCATTTATGATTTACTATTTACTACTAAACCAATGAAGCTCTTTGTGAGTCTACCTAATGCTCCTGATCAGCAATTGAAATCCATCAACTCATCAATAAATGTTACTATTCCAATATACCATTATCTTTAGTAAGACACCGTCCCTTTAACTAGTGGCATTCTAGTAAAAAATAATGTCAGAATACAGATGCAATAGGCCAGCTAGTATAAAAATGGTACAGTGATACTGTATAGTATCAACTACGCATAAGAAACTTTTTAGCAAGCAGACAGTCTTTAATTTGATGGGTGGAATGGAACAGCTATGGGCAGTTTAGGTAGAAACACAAAAGCTATTAAGCTGTTTCATGTTTCTGCTTTTAATACCGCTGGAAAAATAAGAAGGCAGAATAAGCATAATAGAGATATTTGAAACCTAAGAGTTTCTTCAGAAGTAATGAACAAATTTCCTCTAGAGAAAAAATGTTTTTGTAAGAGACATAAAAGGATATTTAAGAACAGTCATAACATCATTATAAGACAATGTCCTAAATACAGATGGAAAAAATATATACAGAGATAGGATATCAATCACCCAAATTAGTATTTCTGCTTAAAGAATTACAGTATACACAAAGAAAAACTTGTTTAGCTGTACGGTAGTTTGCTGATTAGATAAAGTGACACATTTTTACTAAGGCTGTCAGTGTACTAAATAATGTTATCATGTAATACTAAATTTACTCTGTGCCTGGTGGTTATGAGTATTGATCTGCAATATCTAGGCACAAAACAATAGGGCACATCTATCAATAATGTTGTAAAAACTCATTTTTATTTTTGCACAGATCAAAACAAACCTTTGCATGCTCAAAACAGAATAGCTTTCTATAGAGTGCTGTGTGTTCCTAAGCAAAGGTTTGTGGAAGCTTCCCTTCTGGCTAGTCAGTGGAAGTAAGAGTATATTACAGATAGCCCGATAGAGAATAAAGGCTCCCAATGGCTATCTGGCATGTGTGCTTTAGGCCTAGTGTGGATATGCAAATATAGTATGCTTTCAGGTTTATTTAGCTTTTATTTGAGATCTGTTTGACATGCTTCTGGGGTGTCCCGATTTCATTCTGACCTGTTTCTTGCTGCTTTTACATGTCTAATAACTTAATTAAAAGAAAAGGTGTGCTAATCTATAAGAATATTCACAGTGCAAAAATACACATGACAAAAATTTAAGGGCATAAAGTCCACTCCTACAAAAACCAGGTGTATAAAAATAAATTAAAAAAATTGATAAAATAACTCATAAAGTGGAAAATATATGATTCAGTTCATAAAAGGTGCATAAAATATGTGCATAAAAAGGTATATAAAAAAAGATCAAAAAAGATAAATTCAATTCAAAAAAACGCTTTCCAAAAAAAAATATTTTTTAATTTTAAATATGTTCAGGATGTAGAGATCAACTGATTCTCTCCACAATGATCACCATTTTTAGATACTTTTACATATTGAAGATTCATCATAAACCCAATGTATTAGTAGGTAGAACTGAACATAATATAACCCGGTATGACAAGTAGGCATAATATCTAGCAAATATTAAAAGAAAACCCTTCATTAAGTGGACAGTAGTATAGATACTATTATAAAAGGGATACTAAAAAAAAATGTAAAAAAACCCTAGCACGAATAGAAAAAGAAAGATCAGCTATTATCAATGAAACAATTAATATCCCATTCTATGTTCATTCCCAAGGGTCTATATGTATGTAAATGAAAAATCCAATGGTTTTCACAACGGAATATAGATTTTTTCATATAGCACCCCCTCCCATGGGGGTGTGAATTTCTCAATGCCTGTGACCTGCAATAAAGCCCGATCTCTCTTATGGTAATCACAAAAATGTTTGGACACACTGTGCCCTTTATAGCCTTTCCTGATATTAACAAGATGTTCTGTTATCCTCACTTTAAGTGCCCGCGTGGTCCTCCTAATATATTGAAAACCCACATGGGCACCTCAGGAAGTATATGACACCTACAATTCCACATGTAATGAACTCCTTAATGGGAAAGGTACATTTGGTAGTACAACCCCTGGCAAAAATGATGGAATCACCAGTCCCTGAGGATGTTCCTTCAGTTGTTTATTGTTGTAGAAAAAAAGCAGATCACAGACATGGCCAAAAACTAAAGGCATTTCAAATGGCAACTTACTGGCTTTAAGAAACACTAAAAGAAATCAAGAAAAATAATTGTGGTGGCCAGTAACAGTTAGATTTATAGAACAAGCACAGGGAATAAATTATGGAATCACTCAATTCTGAGGAAAAAATTATGGAATCATGAAAAACAAACAAACAAAATAACACTCCAACACATCACTAGTACTTTGTTGCACCACCTCTGGCTTTTATAACCGCTTGCAGTCTCTGAGGCATTGACTTAATGAGTGATAAACTGTACTCTTCATCAGTCTGGCTCCAGCCTTCTCTGATTGCTGTTGCCAAATCATCTTTGCAGGTTGGAGCCTTGTCATGGACCATTTTCTTTAACTTCCACCACAGATTTTCAATTGGATTGAGATCCAGACTGTTTGCAGGCCATGACATTGACCTTATGTGTCGTTCTTCAAGGAATTTTTTCACAGTTTTTTCTCTATGGCAAGATGCATTATCATCTTGATAAATGATTTCATCATCCCCAAACATCCTTTCAATAGATGGGATAAGAAAAGTGTCCAAAATTTCAATGTAAACCTGTGCATTTATTGAAGATTTAATGACAGCCATCTCCCCAGTGCCTTTACCTGACATGCAGCCCCATATCATAATTGACTGTGAAAATTTGCATGTTTTCTTCAGTCAGTCGTCTGCATAAATCTCATTGGAACGGCACCAAACAAAAGTTCCAGCATCATCACCTTGCCCAATGCAGATTCGAGATTCATCACTGAATATGACTTTCATCCAATCATCCACAGTCCACGATTGCCTTTCCTTAGCCCATTGTAACCTTGTTTTTTTGTGTTTAGGTGTTAGAGATGGCTTTCTTTTAGCTTTTCTGTATGTAAATCCCATTTCCTTTAGGCGGTTTCTTACAGTCCGGTCACAGATGTTGACTCCAGTTTCCTCCCATTTGTTCCGCATTTGTTTTGTTGTACATTTTCTGTTTTCAAGGCATATTGCTTTAAGTTTTCTGCCTTGACGCTTTGATGTCTTCCTTGGTCTACCAGTATGCTTGCCTTTAACCACCTTCCCATGTTGTTTGTATCTGGTCCATGTTTTAGACACAGCCGACTGTGAACAACCAACATTTTGTGCAACACTGCGTGATGATTTACCTTCTTTGCCTACATACTAGCAAGCAGATTTAATCTGATGCAGGTGCTAGTGTTTGTAATGAAAATTTACAGGGTGATTCCATAATTTCTTCCTCAGAATTGAGTGATTCCATAATTTATTCCCTGTGCTTGTTCTATAAATCTAACTGTTACTGGCCACCACAATTATTTTTCTTGATTTCTTTTAGTGTTTCTTAAAGCCAGAAAGTTGCCATTTGAAATGCCTTTAGTTTTTGGCCATGTCTGTGATCTGCTTTATTTCTACAACAATAAACAACTGAAGGAACATCCTCAGGGACTGGTGATTCCATAATTTTTGCCAGGGGTTGTATGAGATGTAAAAGAAGCAGTCCTTATAGTTTTTGAATCCTTACATACTTTACACCTTCTACATTGATAAAAGCCTTTTAGATTTCCAAACATTCTAATTTTGGGGAATAACTCCGTGGAACTAGGAGCTACCAAATCTTTCAAGTTTTTGGTTCTTCTAAAAATTACATTGGGGCAATTAAGGAGAGCTGGACCCAACACATTATCTCCCTTCAGGACTTTCCAGTGTGTTTTCAAAATTTAATTAACCGATTTATACTGGGAAGAGAAAGTGGTCAAAAAGACCATTCAAATTTATTAGAAACATTAACTTTTTTGTCTCTAGGGACTAAGAGTGTCTTCCTATCCTGAGTCGATATTTTCTGGATTTCTGATTCTAGGATGCGATTATCATAACCCTTCTCCACAAAGCGATCTCTCAGAGTGGATGCCTGCAGACTAAAATCATCCACAGTAAATTAGAGCAATTTCGTCGAATTCGTTGGAATTGACTTTTAGGAACTGATTGTAACCAGTTGGGATGATGACAACTCCCAACTGATATAAAACCATTTCTATCAGTGGTTTTAAAGAACGTTTTTGTCAGAAGTTTATTGTATTGCTTGAATATTTGGTTCACCCAATTTCCTTGAAGAGCACAGAAGTTTTCACATACTTGGTTCACTCAGTTCCCTTTTGTATAAGGGTTTGCCAGTTGGACATCTTTTTATGCACATTTTTTATGCACCTTTTATGAACTGAATCATATATTTTTCACTTTATGGAGTTATTTTTTCAATTTTTTCAATTTATTTTTATACACTTGTTTTTGTAGGAGTGGACTCTATGCCCTTAAATTTCTGTCATGTGTATTTTTGCACTGTGAATATTCTTATAGCTTAGCACACCTGTTTCTTTTAATTATATATGCTTATGGTAAGGGTTTGGACCTTTTAGGTTGCAGCTTTTCTTTATCTATACATTTTCATTTATTTATCTATGTGTTTAATTTCTTAATTTCAATAGTCACACTTCCCTTCACCAGGAGAGTAGGATAAGCGCAGGATTTTAACCCTTTTTGACTTGTCTAATAACTTGTTAAGAGAGAAAAGCAGTGTTTGTAAAAAATAAATGCCTATGTGCACCAAGTCCTTATTTATTATTTGAGGACAATGGCTTCTTCTCCACGACCCTAACCCAAGAGTTGTGGAGGTTCGTTGGCAGGATTTTCTTTTCATTTGGAAGATCAGTGGCTGTTTGCATTACTGGATGATGTGATTGATGGTGAATTTACATCGTGGGACTTTTTTTTTTTACTACTTAAAGTGGCTGTAAAGCCTACACATTTTTTACCTTAATGTATACTTTGCATTATGGTAAAAAATGTTTAGGTATCAGCATACTCCCTCACCCCCCCCCCCCCCGCTTTTACTTACTTGAACCCTCTATTCGATCCAACGCAGTGCACGTCTGCAGCTCTTCTTTCTCCTCACTTCCAGGTCTCACTGGCTTTTCTGGGGCACTGGGAGCCATCGGCTCCCAATGCTGTCAATCAAAGCTAGTAACGAGGGAGTGGGGGTGGGGCCGGGGCCGAGTCCCGCTGTCTGTGTCATTGGACGTAGCGCAAGTGCTCCCATGGGGGCACTGGAAAGAGGGGAGGGGCCAGGAGCACCAGTGGGGGACCCAAATAGAGAAGGTTCACAGTTGCTCTGTGCAACAGAGCAGGTACAGTGGGGACGGAAAGTATTCAGGCCCCCTTAAATTTTTCACTCTTTGTTATATTGCAGCCATTTGCAAAAATCATTTAAGGTTCATTTTTTTTCCTCATTAATGTACATACAGCACCCCATATTGACAGAAAAACACAGAATTGTTGACATTTTTGCAGATTTATTAAAAAAGAAAAACTGAAATATCACATGATCAGTGTTTAGTAGAAGCACCCTTTTATTTAATACAGCCATGAGTGTTTTTGGGAAAGATGCAACAAGTTTTTCACCCCTGGATTTGGGGATCCTCTGCCATTCCTCCTTGCAGATCCTCTCCAGTTCTGTCAGGTTGGATGGTAAACGTTGGTGGACAGCCATTTTTAGGTCTCTCCAGAGATGCTCAATTGGGTTTAAGTCAAGGCTCTGGCTGGGCCATTCAAGAACAGTCACGGAGTTGTTGTGAAGCCACTCCTTCGTTATTTTAGCTGTGTGCTTAGGGTCATTGTCTTGTTGGAAGTTAAACCTTCGGCCCAGTCTGAGGTGCTGAGCACTCTGGAGAAGGTTTTCGTCCAGGATATCCCTGTACTTGGCCACATTCATCTTTCCCTCGATTGCAACCAGTTGTCCTGTCCCTGCAGCTGTAAAACAACCCCACAGCATGATGCTGCCACCACCATGCTTCACTGTTGGGACTGTATTGGACAGGTGATGAGCAGTGCCTGGTTTTCTCCACATATACCACTTACAATTAAGGCCAAAAAGTTCTATCTTGGTCTCACCAGACCAAAGAATCTTATTTCTCACCATCTTGGAGTCCTTGTGTGTTTTTTCGCAAACTCCATGCAGGCTTTCATGTGTCTTGCACTGAGGAGAGACTTCCGTCGGGCCACTCTGCCATAAAGCCCCGACCGGTGGAGGGCTGCAGTGAAGGTTGACTTTCCACAACTTCCTCCAATCTCCCGACTGCATCTCTGGAGCTCAGCCACAGTGATCTTTGGGTTCTTTACCTCTCTCACCAAGGCTCTTCTCCCCCGATAGCTCAGTTTGGCCGGACAGCTAGCTCTAGGAAGGGTTCTAGTCGCCCCAAACATCTTCCATTTAAGGATTATGGAGGCCACTGTGCTCTTAGGAACCTTAAGTGCAGCAGAATTTTTTTGTAACCTTGGCCAGATCTGTGCCTTGCCACAACTTTGTCTCTGAGCTATGATCAGAAGAAATTAACAGCACCTGAGTTAAATATATCAGTGTCACAGCAAAGGGTCTGAATGCTTAGGACCATGTGATATTTCAGTTTTTCTTTTTTAATAAATCTGCAAAAATGTCAACAATTCTGTGTTTTTCTGTCAATATGGGTGCTGTGTGTACATTAAAGAGGAAAGAAAATGAACTTAAATGATTTTAGCAAATGGCTGCAATATAAAAAAAGAGTGGAAAATTTAAGGGGTCTGAATACTTTCCATCCCCACTGTAAGTATAAAGATGTTTGTTTTTTATTTATTCTTTTAATTTACCTTTACCCTCACTTTAACTACTTTTCAGTAGGCAGCAGCTGCATGCCAGGTGATGTACCTGGACACCGCAGCCTTTCTTCTGGGTTCGGGGCATACCTGCCGACCCATGCTGTATCTAATCTGTTTGGCAGCTGATCTCAGCCAATGATCTTTGCTGAAGTGAGCTGATCGGCTGTGGCCAATCATACACAGGGTTCAGTGTTTACAAAAAAACAGAACTCTGTGTACTGTGAACAGCAATCTGGTGGTTTCTTCTCCCTGCAAAAAAGAGAAAAAACAGCCAGATAGTTAAGTTAAAGCAGCACACATTACACAATGTTAGGCACAGATTTAACCATTTCATTGCCCCTAGAAGTTAACTTCTTCCCAGCTAGTGTCATTAGTACACTCACAGCATACAGTATTAGCACTGGTCACTGTATTAGTGTCACTATTGGTGTCAGTGTCAACTAGTCAGTTAATGTACCCTCCAGCCAGTATCAGCTAGTTCCAGTTTGGCTGCCACACTATCACAGTCCCACTATAAGTTGTCAATCACCGCCATTACAATAAAGTGTCATAGCTGCATAAATTCCAGTGTATACCATAGTTTGTAGACGCTATAACTTTTGCAAACATATACATTTATTGGGATTTTTACCATAGACATGTAGCAGATTACATCTTGGCCTAAATTTATGAAGAAATTTGATTTTTTGATTTTGTACTGGATATGTTTTTTTAACAGAAAGTAGAAAATATTGGGAGTTTTTTCAAAAAACAAAAAAGTCCAGTGGTGATCAAATACCACCAAAAGAAAGCTCTATTTGTGTGACAAAATGCTAAAAATTTCATTTGTGAACAGTGTTGCATGACTGAGCAATTGGCAGTTAAAGTAGTACAGTGCTGAATAGCAAAAAATGCTCAGGTCATGCAGGGGGTATTTGTTTGGCCGTTGGCACAGGAATCTCTATAGATGTTTACAGTGCTAAGATGTTTCTCATATTATTTGCACAGTGATTTTTTTAAATAAATAGAAGTAAGGCAAGAAATGTGTTTAAACTATTTTTTACCCTTAATATTCAACAGTTCTGACACCTATGCAAATTCTGTTGACTTCTGTATAATCAGTTTTTATTATAATTTTTCAGAAAAATACACAATATGAACCAAGGCCCAGCAGAGAAAAAGGACTTGCAATATATATGGAAAGTACAAAAAAAAAAAAAGTTACATAGTGCCCGAATTATATTGAACATATAACAAGCAATACAAATGACCATAGGCAGTATTATAAGAGTTGCAAGCATTCCTGACAATGAGTGTAATGCCCTGTACACACAGACATTCCGACAACAAAATCCATGGATTTTTTCCGACGGATGTTGGCTCAAACTTGTCTTGCATACACATGGTCACACAAAGTTGTCGGAAAATCCGATCGCTCTGAATGCGGTGACGTAAAACACGTACGTCAGGACTATAAACGGGGTAGTAGCCAATAGCTTTCATCTTTTAATTTATTCTGAGCATGCGTGGCACTTTGTGCGTCGGATTTGTGTACACACGATCTGAATTTAACCGATCGGATTTTGTTGTCGGAAAATTTTATAGCAAGCTCTCAAACTTTGTGTGTCAGAAATTCTTATGGAAAATGTGTGATGGAGCCCACACACGGTCGGAATTTCTGACAACAAAGTCCTATCCAGGGGCGTTGCTAGGAGGTGGCTTTTGGGGCTATAGCCCCAATCTGGGGCCCATAGCACCGAGTGTCTTTGAGACGGCCGTGGTTGTGGCCTCTCTGCAGCCAGGCTGTGAGTGCGGCAGGCAGGACCAGAGCGCGGGCAGGCAGCACGGGAGAGTCGAGCGGGCGGGAGAGCAGAGAGATTACATCATCTCTCACCACCCACCCTGCATCACCGCTGTTCCACTCTCACTGTGCAGCCACGGGCAGCAGAAAGATGACATCATCTCTCACTGCCTGCCCTCTCTCTGGTGAGCCTGATGTAAGGAGTTGCTCTCTGGGGACTCTGAGGTAAGGAAGGGGCTCTCTAGGGACCCTGATGTAAAAGGGAGGCTCTCTGGGGACCCTGATGTAAGGGGGAGGCTCTCTGGGGATCTGGGGACCCTGATGAAATGATAATATATGTAATAATACAGTATATATATATATATATACACATATATATATATATATATATATATATATATATATATACACATATATATATATATATATATATATATATATATATATATATATATATATATATATATATATATATATATATATATATATATACATATACATACACACACATGTTTATTGTATACATGTGTATGCCCGCCCAAGCGTATGACTTTCGTTACTTAGCTGCTGTGGGCTCTAGCCCCAGATCGTGTGCAGGGCATAAGTATACAATGGTAAATGCTGTAATAGGAGGCATGAAATATCAATCATAAAACGAGTATACAGGAGTTACATGCAAACATCAGGCAAGAGTAAATAAAGCCCCCTCCTGTACATTGGGCCCTACCAGGACAAATTGCAGCAGCGAGTGGAACCTCCAACTGTGGAATACGAGGAGAGCCACACAGCCGGGGCAGAGGGCAGAGTGCCTGACCATTTAAAACAAAATCATGGGCCATTAACAGAATGAAAGGAAACCAGAAAACCAAAAACCATACAGGAAAAAAAAAAAAATAAAATAAAAAATATAACCAACCTATCCGGTTCACACTAGGAAACCTAGATAGTGCAACTGTCTCTCTCTTTAATGCTTGCAGGACAAAAAGGTACCGCTGCTGGGGTTCTGGCAGATCCACAGCCTTCAGAACCCGAAACATGGTGAGGGGCGGGATAGTGGGTGATGGCCCTGTCGTGTGAGAACAGCCAAGCCAGCAGTGTAAAGTGAATACACAACAATACCTTATAGAACCCCTGTATCAAGTAGGGCTAAGTAACTTGTCAATCTCCAGGGAGTAATACATCCAACCAGACCAGATGTAGAGAAATTGATGTTCTTTTTTTTTACTAAGATAGATCCATCTTTCTGCCTCCATAATCCTTTCTACTTCCATCCGCCAGTCTTAGAGGGTCGGGCATCTACTCTACTTCAAATATCTAGGAATGAGGCTTTTGGCTGCGTTCAGTAGATGCTGAGTGGTGCTATTTTTGAAGGATTTTAAGGAGGAGGAAGAAACGTGAAATAGGTAGTGGAGCAGGGGTGAATTTAAAAGTTCTGAGTGTGGTTTTCTGGATTCATGGAGAAATATCCTGCCTTAAATGTTTAATATTGGGGCAGTTCCACCAGATATGTAGATTGGTGAATCCACTCCTGGGAATATTTTAGCAAGGCAGTGGGGCGTACGGTACCATCTAGAGTGAAACTTATAGACGGTTCCTTGAGTTTTAGTACTAATGGAAGAGACATGGGAAAGCTTGTTCATTTTTTGTAATTAAGGTGTAGTGAAACTGAGCCCTAATTCTGCCTCCCATCCCCTTATGTAATATGGGACAGACTGAACCCCCAGCAATAATTTATACATTCCAAACAAATGAATGGTATCATCCTGATGAGCACACGATTTTTCAAACTTTGTAAGAGAAGCAGCTGTGCGAAGTTTAGGGCAGAGTTTACAAAAAAGTTCTGCATCTGCTGATGACACCAAGAGTCCATGGGAAACCCTCCATGTGTTTGTCATAAACAGTCCAATGATAACAAGTGTCCTTCCGGAGCAAATTTTAAGCATCTGGTATCAAATAAAATATCTTCACCCAGCTCAAACCAACCTCCCCTCTGGCCCCTAAAGGGGCTAGTTCTCAAATTCTGTTGACTTCTGATTAGGTCATTAGTTAAGGCCCCTTTCATACTTATACGACTTGTCCCACAATTTTGTACTGCAAAATCGTATGATAAGTCATTCTCCATGATTTTCAATGACTACCATTCATATTGGCACGACTTTAAGTCGTGCCGACTTGAAAGTAGTCCCTGCACTACTTTGGTCCAACTTCTATGCGAGTTGTACTCCATAGACCTCAATGTTAAATCCTCAAGTAGCATGCAAATCGTGCCTGAATAATATAGACACGATTTCAGAACAACTTTGTAAGCACAAGCCTGGCTCGCTGATCAGGAAAGGAAAACTTTTTTTCCTTTCGCGATGAGCAACAGGCAGTGCTGACAGCTGTCTGTTATGAATCCTGAGGGGGAACGCCGCGCCAAGTTTTAAATGAAAAAACTGGCGTGGGTTCCCCCCCAGGGGCATACCAGGGCCTTAGGTCTGGTATGGATCTAAGGGGAACCCCCTACACCGAAAAATCGGCGTGGGGTCCCCCCCAAAATCCATAACAGACCCTTATCTGAGCACGCAGCCTGGCTGGTCAGGAATGGGGGTGGGGACGAGCGAGCGCCCCTCCCCTCCTGGACCGGAGCAGGCCGCATGCCCTCAACATGGGGGGGTGGGTGCTTTGGGGCATGGGGGGCGCCCTGCGGCACGCCCGCCCCCTGCGGCCCGCCCGCACACCCCGACAACCAATGGCCAGGGTTGTCGGGAAGAGGCCCTTGTCCTCATCAACATGGGGACAAGGTGCTTTGGGGTGGGGGGCCGCAGGGCACACCCCATGCCCCAAAGCACCCACCCCCCCATGTTGAGGGCATGCGGCCTGGTACGGTCCAGGAGGGGGCGCTCGCTCGTCCCCACCCCCATTCCTGACCGGCCGGGATGCGTGCTCGGATAAGGGTCTGGTATGGATTTTGGGGGGACCCCCACGCCGATTTTTTGGCGTAGGGGGTTCCCCTTACAATCCATACCAGACCTAAGGGCCTGGTATGCCCCTGGGGGGAACCCACGCAAGTTTTTTTATTTAAAACTTGGCGTGGAGTTCCCCCTTATGATTCATACCAACTACTGTATGTTTTCGTTTATTAATGCCAAAAATGTGGCAGTCGTACACAGTAGTACTGCTCCCAAATCGCGGTAAAATCGCGGCGGTAAAATAGCGCGACTTTGAAGTCGTATAAGTGTGAAAGGGGCCTTAATCAGTGATGCCCATACATTATCACTAGTGCTTTTAACAATTAGCTTACAGGTATATCTATGTTGACGTACTTTTATGTAACACTGCTTTCCAGCAGCAGTCTAGCAATACACAGAACTGATATTAAATTGCTGTGGCCTTGCTTCCGTAAGTAATGCTGTTGAGATGATTCCAGTTACTTTTAATCAGTACTATGCTGCAAATTGTTTATTGGAAACAGAGCTCATAATGTGAAGATGTCTTTCATCAGTTATCAGTCACTCTAAAATGTTATCAATGTGTCTAGAGGAAGAACTGTTCTCAAAGCTTCAAACACTTAGCTTTTTCATTTAATTCCTCCAGTGCAGAATGAGGAAATTGAGGGGAAAATTATGTAGCCACTATAGTGATTTTTTTTTATTAGCTTCTTCTGAAAATTCTAGTTGCCTGGCTGTAATTCTGATCTAATGGCTTTAGTGCTCCTTGGTCACTGATTTGGAACAAGTTAAGAAATAAAGAATCATGACTTTTTTATGCTTTTCCTTGCTGCATGTTTGTTTTGGGTCTTTGATTAAACCTAGACACAGTCAGACATCAAGCATTTTCTGGAGGCTAGCATATTAAGGATTGAAAAATCCTGGTGGCAACGTTCTGAAGGCTCATAGGGGATGATTTACCAAAACTGGAGAGTGCAAAATCTGGTGCAGCTCTGCATGGAAACCGATCAGATTCCTGTTTTTTTGCCAAGGCTTAAATAAACAAGCTGAAGTTAAAAGCTGATTGGCTACCATGCACAGCCGCACCAGATTATGCATTCTCCAGTTTTAGTAAATGAACCCCATAGAGCCTCTGTAGCATTGCGGCCACAGTGCATATGCTCCCCACTTGCTGTAGCTATGTAAGTAAGCCATGTATTACGATACATGGCTTACTTCCTAGGTACCTATCTTATTACCACAGTGCAGCCCAGTTCAGGGGCAGAGCTCAACCATAGTGCATCACATGTCATCTGATGTTGCTTCAGCTATTATACATCCAATCTTCCAGGCCATTCAGAGCGGCAGATATCTAAAGTCTGCCGCGAGTTGCGAGAACCTCCTGCATTTGGCTGCGGGCTCCTGGACACCCACGAGCGCCAGGCGATCTCCCGGCTGGGCCTGTCACTCAGCCACAGACAGAAGACAGAGCAGCCTGAGCGGCCGAATAGAGTACGGCCGTGGCAGCCACTCAGGCTGCTCTGTCTTCTGTCTGTGGCCAGGGGAGGGGGCGGAACAGAGCCGGGAGTGCTCCGCTGGTGAAAACTGAGGCTGCACTGGTGGACACTGATGAGGTGGTATTGAAGGACACTGATGGGCTGCAATGGTAGGCACTGATGAGGTAGTACTGAAGGAGACTGATGGGTTGCACTGATGGGCTGCACTGATGGACACTGATGGGCTGCACTGGTGGGCACTGATGAGGTGGCACTGATGGACACTAATGAGGTGGCACTGATGGACACTCATGGGCTGCACTGGTGGGCACTGATGAGGTGGCACTGATGGACACTGATAAGCTGCACTGGTCGACGCTGATGAGGTGGCACTGATGGATACTGATAGGCTGCACTGGTGGGCACTGATGAGGTGGCACTGAAAGACACTGATAGGCTGCACTGGTGGGCGCGGATAGGCTGCACTGATGGGGTGGCACTGATGGACACTGATAGGCTGCACTGATGGACACTGATGAGGTGGCACTGAAGGACACTGATTGACACTGATAGGCTTCACTTATGAACACTGATCGACTGCACTGGTGGGCACTGATGAAGTGTCACGAATGGACACTGATGGTCACTGATAGGCTGCACTGATGGACATTGATGGGCTGCTCTGGTAGGCACTGATGAAGTGGCACAGATGGACACTGATAGGCTGCATTTAATTAGCACTGGTAAGGCTGCATTTCATTGGGGGGGGGGCGGCAGGTTGGGATGTCTGCAGCGAAGTGCACTGTCAGTCAAGCATGTGATCTGCCCCTAGGCGGCACACTCTGTTATGAATGGTATGGAAGGTAGGGTGTCATATGCTGCTATAGTGATGACATAGCACATGATGCAATGTGCCTTAGCTCCGCCACTGCTTGGGCTGTAGTGAAAATAACAAAGATCACATGACCTAAGGAGAAAAAGGAAAATAAAGGTATAAAGAACATGATTTTTAAAACTCTGTGTATATACATATGTGGTTGTTGGTGTCATTACCAATACAAAGAGGGGCAGATATCTGGGTTTTGTACCACATTAATATTACTCCTGCTGCTAATCAGTAACAAGCAGCTGGTTATCAAAATAGCCATAATGAAATGTTGTAAAATTTCAACCTCCGCTGACAATGCTAACAAGCAAATGGGGGACACCAAAGCACACCTTTGCTTTTCCATTCTGGGCTAAGCAATAGGCTTACTTTCAGGGCTGGGTTCACACTGTTGCGATTCCATACATTGTATGTGAGGTGCACAGCATTCCTGTGCACATCACATGCGATGTCTGTGTGGTGTGAAATCGCTATGCATTTTCACCAAAATTACCCTTTTTTTTGTCCGCACTGGAATCGGATCGCATGGGTGTTAAGAACCATGTGATCCGATTCCATCTTTTTCCACAGTTCGCAATGCATTCTGTGAACCATTTTGAGGGTGTCATTAACTTTATATTGACACCCACGGCGGTTCGCAGAGAGCAGTGTGAACTGCCTGTGATTCTGATGCGGTGTGGGAACACGCACAGGAATCGCTGTGGTTCCTGCATCACATAGGTGTGAACCCAGCCAAATCATAAAAATTTCTTTCCTTTCTATCCCCATTCAGCAGCATGAGCTAAAAGAAATACCTGGTACCTCTGAATATAAAGGAGTATAGGACTTACTTTATGTGACAGCACTGGACCAACCAATATTCTCATACGCAAGTTCATAGCCCTGCATAAGCTATGATTACAGCAACTAATGGCTGACGCCGAGCTTTAATCCTCATGCCATATGGCTGAATGCTGAAGCCCTTAATCAGCAAGAAAACCAGACATTTTCAGAAGGAAGTCAACAATGACAGCCTTTGTATTGCTTTCTATACAGGTTTGCTTTAATGCAGCTCTGGCATATTTTCTTTTGCATCTTCATCTTATGATAGTGTTGCTTTTAAAATTTATATTATACATGTACAGTCTATATGAAGCAAAGTCCCACCCGTTCTCCTTCTAGTCTATATGAAGCAATGCATTAGCATTCATTTCCATATAATGTGTTTATATTGTGATTATATTGATAAAATTCCCCTGACTGTTTCATGGTTCTAGAGAAAACACTTCTCCCAAAGTCTTATGTATACAAATCCACAACTAGTAATTTTCTACTATAAATGCCATTGGAAAATTATTTCAGCTGAGCAGTTCTGCTAACTGAGTAATAAGTCCTCCACCAGCCCCACTGCTGACTTAGTATTCACCCAGTACATTTATCTGATTCAATTACATTCTGTTACAAAAGTTAATTAGGTTTTCAGATATCATTTTGTAATTAAGTGCTTTGGGACTCTTCATATAAGCTGGTAACATCACATTAACCCAATGGGACAGAAGTCAACAGAGGTGCAAATTTAGTGTATAGATAATGTCTGTCTGGTTCCCAAAGGTATTTTTTTCTGTGCTGCAAAACCTAAAAGCCCAATTGAGGTTCTTGTTTTTTTTCATTTTTGAGTGATTACACCTTACTTGAAACTGTAGGAAAGATTTAAAGATCTCATTCTTCAAACAGAAACATATTTCAAAGAGGCCATTAAATGAAATAAAAAAATATTTTACAAAAAATGTGTTTTTTATTTAGTTTACTCAAAAAAAGCCAACTGTCCCTTTTACAAAAAAGCACTTGGTCTACTGAGCTGGCTTTTAACCTTGCACGATTTAAAAGGCAAACAACTAATTAGGCTTTGTCACATCTACCCCAACCCAGGTGGTCAGACACTATAGCTAACTACTGTGTGCTTCACCTATAGCAGCCCCCTTTCCCTTATGGCAAGCAAACCTACCGGTACTCGGTTGCCACCAGGACTTATACACAATGCTATAGTGCCTGGCCACCACGCCAGAGCAGATGTGAACTGAGCAAACAAACAGACTACTTGCAGTTAGACTAGAGTTGCCACCTCATCCCTTTAAAACCGAACACATATTGATTACACAGGTTCTGTGGCTGATTAAGGTGATAATTAAACTCACTTGGTGCCTTATCTGCACTAAATTAGTCTCAGAACCTGTGTAATTCATATGTGTTCGGGTTTAAAGGGATGAGGTGGCAACCCTAAGTTAGACTGGTAGCGTGGTTCAATGACAGTCCAGCTAAAAGGCAGGCTGAGTTCAGGAAATAGTCCAATAATCTGGTCCAAAGTTATACACAGGGAAATCCAAACTAGTAAAGCAGGGCAGGCAGACAGAGAGCTCCATCAGCAACAACACAGGTATCATTCGCTATCACATGCAAGGGACAGAGTGTTTGGCTTGGTTATAACAGGTGACTGACCACATCAATCACCCAGCAGGTGGACACAGACAGGGATAATGCAACAGCCAAAACCCGAATGCTGGAATGAGGAGCAGGTGCACTTAAGTGATCCTGATATTACCCTCCCTCTGAGGAGGGGCCCCCGGACCCTCAAAGACAAGCTTGACATCCAGCACAGGACCATCAGACAGAGCAGAGGTCCGTGAATCCATGAGGTCAGGTTGGTTAGCAGGGGACGTGTCACAGGAGTCAAGCCAGATAGCTGAAACACGAGCAGAATGCCCTGAAAAAAGGCTTGAAAGCCCCACCTGGCTGAATGAGGCAGTTTATCCAAAGGATGGATTGAACCTCTTAGACCGGTTAGAATGGGTGTAGTAGAAGTAGGGTGAGGCCAAGTTACAGAAAATCCTGAATAAGAAAAAGAAGGAAGCTCAATGGGCATGGGCTGGGCTGGCATAACTGATGCAGTGGCCGACTGAGTTATATTGCCAGAAGTAGCGACTGAATCGCATCACCAGGTGTAGCAACTACCTGAATCACACCGCCAGGGATAGTGATTGTCTGAATCACATCACCTGGTGTAGCGACTGTCTCAATCACATCACCAGGTGTAGCGACTGTCTCAATCGCATCATCAGGTGTAGCGACTGTCTCAATCGCATCATCAGGTGTAGCGACTGTGGAACTTGCGGACAAGTTAGCCTGGCTGTGTGTCCAAGAGAGTTTAGCGACAGGCAAAGGTAGGGGTAATCCAGGGGTCTTGACTTCTGAGGACTTAGAGGAAGTTTTCAAACAGGGCTCAAGGCTGCGAGACAACGGATACGTTTGGCTTCTAGGAGGAGAGGATTCAGGATAAGGGCATAGGCGGCAGATGAGATCAAGTAGAAGCTAATTGTCTCGCTATGAAATTCCCCAATGGTCAGGGCAATAGGTACAGTGCACAAGGTGACCAGGCCCATGGATAAGGGAGGATTATCGACAGCTAAGACTGAGAAGGGTCTGTGCATCCAGTTACGGGAATCTGTAGACAGTGTGCTAGGTCCTTATCAATGAAGTTGCTAGCAGCACCAGAATCTATGAAAGCTGAGAGGTGATGAGAAAACTTGGCAGTACTAAGTTGTGCAGGAACAAATAGTTTATCTCTGAGGGAAACTGAGTATAGTCTATAGAAACAGATCTCACCTGCAGTAGACTCTTGGCGTTTCTCGGCTTATTGGGACAGCTAGCAACAAAGTGGCCGTGGTTACCACAATATAAGCAGAGTCCCTGAGATCTCCTAGCTTTTTCCCCAGAACATAAATGGGTAGCGCCAATTTGCATGGGCTCATCCTCCTGGAGAAGCTGGGAGGGCTCAGGAAATGAAGAAAAGGTGAGCAGTGTACTAGGGGGAAAAGAAACAAACCTCTCTGTACACCTTTCCTGTAAACACCTGTCTATACGGATGGCTAATTGCATGGCTTCATTCAAAGACTTTGGCTCAGGGTAGTGTACAAGGGAGTCTTTGATGGAGTCTGATAAACCTAACCTAAACTGGCTTCTTAGAGCTGGGTCCTTCTACCCTGAGTCAGGTGCCCAGCGGCGAAAATCAGAACAGTATTGTTCAGCGGTGCGTTTATCCGGAAATAATGACTTAAGGTTAGCTTCAGCTGAATGGGCACGGTCAGGATCATCATACAGTAAACCTAAGGCTTTGAAAAAGGCTTCAACTGACCCTCTGACTGGGTCATCTGCGAGGAGACTAAACGTCCAAGACTGGGGATCCCCCAGCAACCATGTAATAATCAGGTTAACCCGCTGCGCTTCAGAACCAGAGGAGTGTGGCTTACGCTTAAAGTATAGCATACAACTATTTAATATATAAGTTGGAAAACACATGGGGTTCATCAGAAAAACTATCAAGCGGATTAACATTGGGCTCTGGCTCCTGCATTACTGCAGGAGGTGAGTTTACACGCAAAGACAGTTCCTGGACTTGGCGTGTCAGTTTGCAAATTTCCTCAGCAAATAAGCGAGCCTGTGTAGAGTCCATCTTGACAGAAATTTTTTTTTGTTAAAGGCTTGTGATAATGTCACGTCTACCCCAACGCAGGTGGTCAGACACTCTAGCTAGCTACCGTGTGCTTCACCTATAGCAGCCCCCTTTCCCTTACAGCAAGCAAGCCTACCGGTACACGGTTACCACCAGGACTTATACAAAATGCTATAGTGCCTGGCCACCATGCCTGGACAGATGCAATCAGAGAAAACAAACAGACTACTTGCAGTTAGCAGACTGGTAGCGTGGTTCAATGACAGTCCAGGTAAAAGGCAGGCTGAGTTCAGGGAATAGTCCAAAAATTCCGGTCTGAAGTCATACACAAGGAAATCCAAACTACTTTAACAGGGCAGATCAACTGGGAGCTCGATCAGCAACAACACGGGTATCATTCTCTATCACAAGCAAAGGGCAGAGCGTTTGGCTTGGTTATAACAGGTGACTGACCACATCAATCACCCAGCAGGTGGACACAGACAGGGAGAATAGAACAGCCAAAACCAGGATGCTGGAATGAGGAGCAGGAGCACTTAAATGATCCTGACAGGCTTAAAGTGTCAATCCAGGATTTTTTTAATTATAATATTCCCCCTCCCTCTACTGTATATAAAAAAAGTTGTGAAGGTCTTCATATACCTTCTCCATGCTTCAGCACTGTCCTTGAATTGGTCTAGAGCCACGGTCCTCTTCAGGGCAGAACAACATTCTGTCATTTTGCCATGTCCTGTGAGCCTAGCCTGTCTGCACATCAGAGTGAACATAATCACACAGGCTTGTGGGTGGGGTCCTATTTTCCCTGCACACAGGGCTCATCAATACCTGGAGGGATGTGCTCAGCCCACGCCCATTCCACCAGTCCAACATACCTCTGTTACCTCATTCCCAGTACTAGAATTGAGTTCCGTCGTGCACATATCGCAGAGCTCATACGTACACTTATTAACTCCTTCATTTCCCGTGCTTCGTGATCAGGCCATAGATCTCAGTAACGAGGGTTCAGATCTAGTTGATTTTGGATACCGACTTCTAAGGAGGGAGCCAGACAATGACCCTTTTGCTATCGGAGGACTTGTCATATTTACCATTTACCACACCAAACGACTGGTTGCTTGATGTCTTGAACTTGTACATGGTTATTCTTAGCAACTACACTCCTCTTCGCCTTGTCTTGTTACTTCATACCCCATTGTGCTTTACAGACCCTGTTTTTTAGATACATCAGAGCCAACATGCACCCTTTTGAATAACTTCAGACCAAGCTTAGAATGGTTAATGTACCTTCACTGAGCAAGTTGCAGCATAACAGCTCAGGATGAACATTCTTCTCCCACAGCTAACTACTGTAGTTTGGCAGCCCATCCATACCATAATGAGGTGAGAGTTCATCTTGGCATTCCCTATAGCTTGGATGTCTCTGAAAGTCCCAGGGCATGACGTCACAGTCCTGGGGCATGATGGGACTGTGATGTCATAAGGGGCAGGGTCACCGGGTGACATCACCCGGTGACCATGCCCCATGCCTATATAAGTCGTCGCGCACCTCGCACACAGCATTTCGTGTCAACATTGGAAGAAGAGAAGAGGGAACAAGACGACGGAAAAGACCGGGCCACTGCTAGCAAAAGAGCGACAAAAGATCAGAAGATAGCGGAGGAGCCCGGCAGAAGAACCGGAGAGCGGAGAAGAGGCCGGAGAGCGGGAGAAGAACCGGACACGAGGAGAAGAGGCCGAAGAGAGCGGAGAAGTCGGAAGAAGACCCCCAAAGTGGAAGAAGACCCCCGGAGCTGACTGATAAATTACTTTAGAAACCTGTCTAGTGTGTTTTTTTATCAACACTTTTTCCCCCAGGTGAATGAATAGGGGTACGATGTACCCCATACTCATTCACATAGGGTGGGGGGCCGGGATCTGGGGGCCCCCTTATTAAAGGGGGCTCCCAGATTCCGATAAGCCCTCTGCCTGCAGACCCCGACAAACATCGGCCAGGGTTGTCGGGAAGAGGCCCTTGTCCTCATCAACATGGGGACAAGGTGCTTTGGGGTGGGGGGGCCGCAGGGCGCCCCCCTGTCCCAAAGCGCCCACCCCCCATGTTGAGGCCATGCGGCCTGGTATGGTTCAGGAGGGGGGGCACTCACTTCTCCCCAGCCCCTTTCCTGACCGGCCGTGCTGCGTGCTCGGATAAGGGTTTGGTATGGATTTTGGGGGGGACCCCCACGCCGTTTTTTCGGCGTAGGGGGTTCCCCTTAAAATCCATACCAGACCTAAGGGCCTGGTATGCCCCTGGAGGGGAACCCATGCCTTTTTTTTTTTAAATTTGGCGTGGCATTCCCCCTCATGATTCATACCAGACACCTGTCAGCAATGCTTGCCGCTCATCACGAAAGGAAAAAACACAGTTTTCCTTCCCTGATGAGCGAGCCAGCTCGGCGCTGGCTCCCGTGACTTGAGGCTTGCAGGTGTCAAATCTCGCCAATAACAGCGGCGAGATTGACACAATATCCACTGTATCCAGTTTAGCTATATCTGACTGCAGGCCGTTCCTGGTATACTTTTTCTAATATAATTCAGGCAGGTAGGTTATTCAGTTAGCTGCAGTGTATTTAATATATATATATATATATATATATATATATATATATATATATATATATATACACAGACAGTCTCGTGTATATATATATATATATATATATATATATATATATATATATATATATATATATATATATATATCCACTGCATACAGTTTAGCTATATCTGACTGCAGGCTGTTCCTGGTGTACTTTTTCTAATATACTTCAGGCAGGCAGGTTATTCAGTTAGCTGCAGTGTATTTAATATATATATACAGACAGATATATATATATATATATATATATATATATATATATATATATATATATATATATCCACTGAATACAGTTTAGCTATATCTGACTGCAGGCCATTCCTGGTGTACTTTTTCTAATATACTTCAGGTGGTGTACACAGTACTGTGCACCCATAGTGCAGTTGCTACTACTTTTCTGGTGGTGTACACAGTACACCCATAGTTGTTATTACACTTCTGTTGGAGTACACAGTACCGTGCACCCATAGTGCAGTTGCTACTACTTTTCTGGTGGTGTACACAATACAGTACACCCATAGTTGTTATTACACTTCTGTTGGTGTACACTGTACCGTGCACCCCTAGTGCAGTTGCTACTACTTTTCTGGTGGTGTACACAATACAATACACCCATAGTTATTATTGAACTTCTGTTGGTGTACACAGTACCGTGTACCCCTAGTGCAGTTGCTACTACTTTTTTGGTGGTGTACACAGTGCAAATACATACAGTACACTCATAGTTGTTATTACACTTCTGTTGGTGTACACAGTACTGTGCACCAATAGCGCAGTTGCTAGTGCTACTAATTTTCTGGTGGTGTACACAGTTCACAATACCTACAGTACACCCATAGTTGTTATTACACTTCTGTTGGTGTACACAGTACTGTGCACCCCTAGAGCAGTTGCTACTACTTTCCTGGTGGTGTGCACAATACATACAGTGCACCCATAGTTGTCATTACACTTCTGTTGGTGTACACAGTACTGTGCACCCCTAGTGCAGTTGCTACTACTTTTCTGGTGGTGTACACAGTACACAATACATACAGTACACCCATAGTTGTTATTACACTTCTGTTGGTGTACACAGTACCGTGCACCCCTAGTGCAGTTGCTACTACTTTCCTGGTAGTGTACACAGTACACAATACAGTGTAGTGTTTTTTTGCTAAACAAAATTTACAGCATGTCCGGAAGGCCACCAAGGAGAGGCAGACACTCACAGGCCACTAAAAGAGGGCAAGCAGGCTCTGTGTCTACAGTCGACAGTGTTGGTCATGGACACGGTGCATCCTCAGCACGTGGCCGTGGGGTGCGCTTGTACTTTTTTCCTGCAGCTGGCCGTGTTATTGAGCCACAACATGCAGAAGAGTTGGTGGAATGGATAACAAAGCCATCCTCATCCTCCTCATCCTCTGTCACTCAGGCTCAGAGTAGTTTGCCTGCCAATGCAGCTGCCAAAGCGGCCTATTCCATCGGCTCCATGTCAACAGTCACTCCTTCCCTAGCCCCACCATCATGCATGGAGGAGTCCCCCGAACTATTGGACCACAGTGTCGGGTACATGCTGCAGAAGGATGCGCAGCAATTTGAAGGCTCTGATGATGGTACCCAGGTTGAGAAAGGAAGTAACGTGAGAGAGAGGGGGTGCCCAAGAAGGTCAAGAAACTGGCAGTCATGTTCCCCGAGCTGCAGCATACTGCCAAGTTTGCTCCAGTGATGAGGAGGGAGGGGATGATGAGGTCATTGACTCTACTTGGGTGCCTAATAGAAGAGAGGAGGAGGAGGAGGAGGCACATCTCCAATGAGGCAGGATGTCCTCCAGGGGGCAGCTTAAAGGCAGCCACCCTATTGCATCACAACGCAGAGCTAAGCAGGTGCAGGGTGCTGCTGACTCCCCATATATTTTGAAAAGCTCTTTGGTGTGGGCCTTTTTTGACACGTGTGCAGCAGATTGCACCATTGCTGTTTGCAACATATGTCTGAATCGTGTCAAGCGTGGCCAAAACAGCAGCTGCTTGGGCACCACATGCTTGACCAGACATATGACGACCTCCCATGCAGTCTGCTGGCAACAGCACTTAAAATACCCACATCAAAGAACAAGGCTGACCTCTCCTTGCTCCTCATCAGCTGGGTTTTCCAACCCCACTATACCTCCAGTCCTCTCAGAAACCTGTACTGAGAGGAATGAAGGTATAGAAATAGGTGTCCCAAGTACTTGTGGCCAATCTGCTAGTGGTACACCAACATCAGATTTTAGCAGGCAAATTTCCCTACCCCAGTTGCTAAACCGTCGAAAGATATTCAGTCCCAGCCATCCACATGCTCAGCGTCTAAAAGCTAGCTTGGCCAAATTGCTAGCACTGCAACTGCTGCCTTTTCAGCTGGTAGACTCTGCCCCCTTTCGTAAATTTGTGGAATGTGCGGTACCTCAGTGGCAAGTTCCCAAGCGCCATTTATTTTCTCTACCAGCATGTGGAAGGCAATGTCTTGGCCTCGTTGGACAGGGCAGTCAGCAGTAAGTTGCATATTACTGCTGACTCATGGTCCAGCAGGCATGGACAGGGACATTACCTTTATTTCACAGCGCACTGGATAACTTTGCTGGCAGCTTGGAAGGATGCAGGACAGGGTTCAGTATTATTGGAGATTATTCCGCCACCACGCCTCCAAAATGCTAGTGGTGATTCTGTCACAGCTCTCTCCTCCACCCCCTCCTCTTCTTCTTCCTCTATGGCCTCTTCCTCTGCAGATTTCTCCTCTGAACCAGCGGTGCTCCATAGGCGTTCAAGGGGCTACGCAAGAACTCAGGCAAAAAGATGCCATGTGGTGCTTGAGTTGGTCTGCTTAGGGGACAGAAGCCACACTGAGCCACACTGAGGCAGAGATTCTGTCAGCTCTGCAGGGGCAAGCTCAGAGGTGGTTGACGCCACACCAGCTTCAGCCAGGAATGGTTGTTTGCGACAATGGCACCAACCTCCTCTCCGCCCTCTGACAGGGACACTTGCCCCATGTTCCCTGTTTGGCTCACGTCCTGAATTTGGTGGTACAGCGGTTCTTGAGCAGGTAACCTGGCTTACAGGATCTCCTGAGGCAGGCCAGGAAAGTCTGTGTTCATTTCCGCTGGTCATATAATGCCAGTGCTCGGCTGGCTGACATTCAAAGAGAATGCAACCTGCCCAAGAACCGCCTCATTTGTGACATGCCCACCAGGTGGAACTCAATGTTGGCAATTTTTTTCGCCACACCAGTGGCTTCTGATCAAGGATGCATGCACTGTCCTGTCACCATTTGTGGAGGCCACAAGGATGGTGAGCAGTGACAGTGCATGCATCAGTGATACTGTCCCTCTTGTCTTCCTGTTGGAGCACACACTTCGTGGAATAATGGACAGGGCACTTGAGGCAGAACAGTGGGAGGAAGAGGAGGACTTCCTTACCTCTTAAGGCCCCCTTTATCCAAATACTAGTATTCCTGCAGGCCTGCCGATCACACAGGAAGAAAAGAGGAGGAGGAGGAGGATTGTGTCAGCATGGAGGTGGAGGATAACACTCAGCATCAGCAGCAGTCTTCAAGGGATAGTTTGCAGTCCCCAGAAACCCATGGAGTTGTACGTGGCTGGGAGGAGGTGGTTGAGGATCATGTGATCCTTAGTGACCCAGAGGACTCAGGATCAAATGCCTCTGCAGACTTACGCTGCATGGCCTCCCTGATCTTGCAAAGCCTGTGAAAGGACCCTAAGATTCATGGTATCAAGGAGAGGGATCATTACTGGCTGGCAACCCTTCTTGATCCACGTTACAAGGGTTGCAGAACTTATTCAGCCTTCGCAGAGGGAGCAGAGGATGAAACATCTTCAGGAGGCCTCGCAGAAAGGTTTGTGCAATGTGTTTCCAGGACCTGGGAGGTTACAATTTCCTGGTGCTGGACAACGTGTTGCTGAGTCTTCTTTCAGTCACAGAAAGAGTGGTGGAGAAGGTGGCCGGCTGACCGATGCCTTCAGACGATTTTTCAGTCCTCAGCACTCAGGTCTGATTGGTTCCAGCAACCATCACCAGCGTCTGAATTGCATGGTGCAGGAATATCTAGGGGCAAGATCAGACTTGGAGACCTTTCCACCAGAACATCCACTGGGTTACTGGGTCTTGAGGATAGACCACTGGCCAGAGCTTGCTCAATATGCAATTGAGCTACTGGCCTGTCCTGCATCCAGCGTTCTTTCTGAATGCACAGTCAGTGCTGCTGGAGGCTTTGTAACCGATCACAGAATGCGCCTGTCCACAGACTCTGTTGATCGGCTTACATTCATAAAAATGAATCAGTCTTGGATCACCAGCTACCAAGCACCTGATGCTGATGTAACCGATTGATTTTTCTATGGATGTGGGATCCCTTGAAGACAGCATATGCTGAGTGACTATCCTATTATGCTGAGTGACTATCCTATTCCTCCTCAATCTTCATGATGATAGCTTCTAGGAATATTTTCGGTTCAGGGCACCACCACCACTGCCTAAGGCCCAATTTTTCTGCCCCTGTTTAACAGGGGCGTGTAATAAAAATTTTTGATCGAATATTTAACAGCAGGGCCTGTTCCTACGCTCAACAGAAGTATCTGTGAGGCTTTACAGTGTTGTGCCACCACCACCACCACCACCACCACCAACGCCTAAGGCCGAATTTTTATGCCCCTGTTTAACAGGGGCATGTAATTACAATTTTTTATCTAATATTTCACAGCAGGGCCTGTTCCTGTGCTCAACAAAAGTATCTGTGAGGCTTTACACTGTTGTGCCACCACCACCACCCCCACCACCGCCTAAGGCCCAATTTTTATGCCCCTGTTTAACAGGGGTGCGTAATTACAATTTTTGATCTAATATTTCAAAGCAGGGCCCGTTCATGTGCTCAACAAAATTATCTGTGAGGCTTTATAGTGTTGTGTCACCACCACCACCTAAGGTCCAATTTTTATGCCCCTGTTTAACAGGGGTGCGTAATTACAATTTTTGATCTAATATTTCACAGCAGGGCCCGTTCCTGCCCTCAACAAAAGTATCTGTGAGGCTTTACAGTGTTGTGCCACCACCACCACCTAAGGCCCAATTTTTATGCCCCTATTTAACAGGGGTGTGTAATTACAACTTTTGATCTGATATTTCACAGCAGGGCCTGTTCCTGCACTCAACAAAAGTATCTGTGAGGCTTTACAGTGTTGTGCCACCACCACCACAACCACCTAAGGCCCAATTTTTATGCCCCTGTTCAACAGGGGTGCTTAATTACAATTCTTGATATAATATTTCACAGCAGGGCCCATTCCAGCGCTCACCAAGAGTAACTGTGAGGGCCTTAGGTGTTGGTACCACCAACACCTAAGGCTCAGTTTTCCACAGAGTGTATAGGGCAGGCCATATAGTATATACAGGCAGTCCCCTATTTTCAAAGATTCGACTTACAAATGACTTCTAATTAGAAATGGAGGGAGACAACAGGAAGTGACAGGAAATCTACCCCTAGGAAGGGAAATTCTCTCCTGTAAGAGTTCCACTGATGCTTTATCACCAATCCTTGTTTCCCTAATAACCCAAAATTTTCTAAATCCAATTGTCATTGGGACAGAAAGTGAGGTGAAATCTTCTGAACAGGGGCACAGACAGCAAAACAAATGTTTCATGGATGATGATAACCCTTCCCTATGTTATCCAAAAAGCTTAAAAATCGATTTTTTGGCTGGAGCTACACTTAAATGTACCTGTTCCAAATTACAAACAAACTCAACTTAAGAACAAACCTACAGTCCCTATCTTGTTTGTAACTGCCTGTATACTGCTGATGTTCAGAGTATATAGGACCTGGGGGCCCAACGCCTTTTTTTTTTAATTTGGGTGCAGGGTTCCCCTTAATATCTATACCAGACCCAAAGGGCTGCAAGCAGTTTTAAATTACTTTTGTTCCTTTAGAAATGTCATTTTGTGCAGGGACTTCTAAACATGGGGAAAATGTGCCACTTTACAGGCATACTATAGTACCCCCCCAGGCACGATATTTAAAGGAATATTTCACTTTTTTTCTTTCACTTTAACCATTATTAAAATAACTGCTCCCCAAAAAACGGCTGTTTTTAAAACTTTTTTTGCATTGATACATGTCCCCCAGGGCAGCGCCCGGGTCCCCAAACACTTTTTATGACATTAACTTTAACTTGCATATTAGCCTTTAAAATTAGCACTTTAGATCTTTCATGTTCGAGTCCCATAGACTTTAATGGTGTTCACACAAATTTTTTGCCTGTTCGCATGTTCTGCCACAAACCGAACCGGGGGTGTTCGGCTCATCCCTAGTAGGGACAGCTCATATAGTATGTGTAGTGTAGTGAGACTGTGTCAGTAATCTTGACATTAGTATATAGCTAGAGTAGGGACAGTTCAGATAGCATCAGTGTAGTGACGGTTGAACACCGTCTATTTGATTGCGTTACTGCCAGTTTAATACCATTTACTTCTGTGTGTTACTGCCAGTTTAATGCCATATAGTTTTGTGTGCGTTAATGCCAGTTTAACGCCATATAGTTCTGTGTGCATTACTGCCAGTTTAACGCCATATAGTTCTGTGTGCGTTACTGCCAGTTTAACGCCACATAGTTTTGTGCATTACTGGCAGTTTAATGCCATTTACTTCTGTGTGCGTTACTGCCAGTTTAATGCCATATAGTTTTGTGTGTGTTACTGCCAGTTTAACACCATATAGTTCTGTGTGCGTTACTGCCAATTTAACGCCATATAGTTATGTGTGCGTTACTGCCAGTTTAACATCATATAGTTTTGTGTGCGTTGCTGCCAGTTTAAAGTCATATAGTTCTGTGTGCGTTCCTGCCAGTTTAACGCCTTATAGTTCTGTGTGCGTTACTGCTAGTTTAACGCCATATAGTTCTGTGTGCGTTACTGCCAGTTTAACGCCATATAGTTTTGTGCGTTACTGCTAGTTCAACATAATTTACTTCTGTGTGCGTTACTGCCAGTTTAACGCCATATAGTTCTATGTGTGTTACTGCCAGTTTAACGCCATATAGTTCCATGTGTGTTACTGCCAGTTTAACGCCATATAGTTCTGTGTGCATTCCTGCCAGTTTAACGCCATATAGTTCTGTGTGCATTACTGCCATTTTAATGCCATTTACTTCTGTGTGCGTTACTGCCAGTTTAATGCCATATAGTTCTGTGTGCATTACTGCCAGTTTAACGCCATATAGTTCTGTGCATCACTGTACGTTTGGCGCAATATATTGCAGTATATTATAGTGTATCTGTGGAGTGTGTCTGTGTAGTGTGATTAAATTAAAGTGCACCAAACACCAATTTACATCGAATAAAGTGCATCTACATGCAGATGTCCACTTCTTCTTTACATTTGCTTATAAGCACCACCCCCTCACTCCCAATAATGTCTGGGAGGACAACAAGATGAGGCAGACGTTCCCTTGGCACTGTAAGGGGGCCAGCAACAAATGTGTCCACAGGCAAAGGTGGACGTGGTGGTCAGTCCTCAGACAGGGCATCATTTCCTCTGTTTAGTGAGTTTGTCCATGCTTTCCAGCCACAGCATGCAGAGGAGGTGGTGGACTGGCTTAGTAAACCTTCCTCATCCTCCTCATCACACAAGCAGAGAAAAGTGTGCAGTCCCCTGCAGTTGCCAGAGTGGATAAACCTGCCTCCTTGACATCTATTCCTGCCATAGCCCCAACATCAGCCATTGAGGAGTCAGCTGAGTTATTTGACCACAGCATCAGCCACTTGCTCATTGATGATGCCCAGCCATTACTGGATTCAGATGTTGGTTCTGAGGTTGAGGATGACAGTAACATGAGCCTAGAGAGAGGGAGGAACACTGGTAAACAAATTGGAATTCATGTTCCCCAAGCCGCAGCGTATTGCCAAGTTGTCTCCAGTGGTAATGATGAAGTTGGAGGAGATGATGGAGATGGAGTTGATGATGATGATGAGGTCACTGAAGCAATTTGGGTGCCAGATAGAGCAGAGGAGGAAACTGAAGGTGAGGTGCACAACCACAAGGAGGCCGACATCAAGAAATAGTAGAGCGCAGCCACCCTATTCCATCACATTCTGCAGCTGTTATCTCCCGGCCCACTCCCCACAGCTCAGCTGTCTGGGCCTATTTCAGCACATCTGCAGCAGATCGCACTGTTGCTATCTGCAAACTGTGTCTCAGGCACATCAAACGTGGCAAAAACACCAGCCATTTGGGTACTCAACCGAATGGTTTGCTGTCTCCCTGGTGCTAGGGTTCGGCATGTGGTGGACCTGGTGGATAAATTACTGGGAGGGGCTGGGCATAACGTTGGAACCAATGACAATATACATGGAAGGTGGAGGCTCCTTAAGAATCAATTTAAAAAACTAGGCTGCAAGTTAAAGGGAAGGACCTCCAAGGTGATATTCTCTAAAATATTGCCTGTGCCATGGACAACACAGGAAAGGCAGAGGGTGATTAGAGAACTGAATGCATGGCTAAAGACCTGGTGTAGGAGGGATTTGGGTTTTTAGAGCACTGGGCTGACTTTTCATTGGGGTGCAACCTATATGCTAAAGACGGTTTTCACTTGAATGGAAGGGGGTCTGCTGTGCTGGGGGAGAGGTTTATGGGAAGGCTGGAGGAGTATTTAAACTAGGATTGAGGGGGGAGAGATAGATGGGGGGAGGGTTATGGCAGGTGACAAGAAAGTTCCAATGTTACAAACAGCCATTGGAAACTATAGTGCCATTTGTACTACTAAAAATGATATGAAAAACACCAGAGCAAAATGTTATAATGCATTAAAGTGTTTGTTCACCAATGCCAGAAGTCTGCCAAGCAAAATAGGTGAGTTGGAAGCTCTGTTGCATGAGGAGAGCTATGATGTAATAGGTATTGCTGTAACTTGGCTTCAATCCTCAAATGACTGGGCTATTAATATTCCTGGCTATGCACTCTTTCGGAGAGACAGGGTAAAAAGGAAAGGTGGTGGGGTCTGTCTATATGTGAGAAGCGATCTCAAAGCAAGTGTGAAAGAGGACCTGGTTGATGGAGAGTGTGATGAGTCTGAAGCATTATGGGTGGAACTGCATATAGCTGAGCGTAGTTTAAAGTTAATCATTGGAGTTTGTTATAGACCACCCAATGTTAACAAGGAGGTGGAGACTCAGCTCCTTGCACAGATGGAAAGGGCTGCAAGGGCTGGGACGGTGATAATAATGGGGGATTTTAACTACCCAGAAATTGACTGGACTAATGGCACTGTTGGGACAGTTAAAGGGCAAAAATTTATAAACCTATTACAGGACAATTTTATGGTCCAGTTTATTGAGGCCCCATCTAGGAATGAAGCTCTGTTGGACCTGGTAATCTCAAACCATGCAGAGCTTATTACTAATGTTCAGATAAAGGAACACCTGGGTAGCAGTGATCATAACATGGTTTCATTTGATGTTAGCTGTAAACAAGAAACACATACGGGAAAGATAAAAACACAACTTCAAGAGAGCAAATTTTGCAAGGATGAGGGCTGCTCTCCAGGATTTAGACTGGGAGGGAATATTGGCATCGATAAACACAGAACCGAAATGGGAATTCTTCAAAAAGACTGTTTGGGACCTCACTGCAAAGTATATTCCCATGGGCAATAAGTTTAATAGGCTAAAAATAAAACCTTTGTGGCTCACGGCCAAAGTTAAAAAAGCCTAAAACAATAAGAAAAGAGCTTTTAAAAAATATAAAAATGAAGGAACACTAGTGTCGTTTAAATGTTACAAAGGATTAAAACAGAATATGTAAAAAGGAAATCAAGGATGCAAAAATTCAAAATGAACAACAGATTGCAAAAGATAGTAGGACAAATCCCAAAAATTTTTTCAAATATATTAATAGTAAAAAGGTCAGGTCTGAGCATGTAGGCCCCAAAATAATCTAGAGTGGGTGACTGGGGACAAAGAGAAGGCTAATTTATTAATTACGTTCTTCAGTTCTGTGTATACAAAAGAGCATGGGGGAGCTCATGTCCATAATGGGGGTGGTATTGACACAGCCCCGAATGATCCACAATGGCTCAAAAGTGATATGGTCCAGAAATATTTAGACAGAATAAAGGTGGATAAAGCACCTGGACCTGATGGCATCCACTCACAGATCCTAAAAGAATTGAGCTCTGTAATTTCAAAGCCATTGTATCTAATTTTTAGGGACTCATTAATGATGGGAATAGTACCATTGGATTGGCGCTGGGCAAACGTGGTGCCCATATTTAAAAAGGGATCAAAGTCTTTACCAAGTAACTATAGACCTGTTAGTTTAACTTCTATAGTCAGGAAGATACTGGAGCATTTAATAAAAGACAACATAGACGAGTTCTTGCTGGAAAAAAAAACATTTTAAGCAACAGACAGCATGGATTCATGAACGACAGAAGTTGTCAGACAAACCTGATTTCTTTTTATGAAGAGGTAAGTAAAACCTTGGACAGAGGGGTGGTTGTGGACGTGGTATACTTGGATTTTGCAAAAGCGTTTGATACAGTTCCGCACACACGGCTCATGCGTAAGGTAAAGTCTACAGGCTTGGAAATATCAGTTTGGTTAGAAAACTGTCTAAAAGACAGAATTCAGAGAGTAGTGATTAATGATTCTTACTCTGAATGGTCTAAAGTTATCAGTGGTGTACCTAAGGTTCAGTGCTGGGACCCTTTTTAATATCTTTATAAATGATATTGGGTCTGGGATCAAAAGTAACTTTTCTGTCTTTGCAGATGACACCAAGCTATGCAGTGGAATAACATCCTTACAGGATGTCTCCAATTTACAAGCCGACCTCAATGCACTGTCTAATTGGGCGACTGTGGCAGATGAGGTTTAATGTTGAGAAATGTAAAGTTATGCACTTGGGGGCTAAGAATATTCATGTATCATACATGCTAGGGGGAGTACAACTGGGGGAATCCGTAGTGGAAAAGGATCTGGGGGTTTTGGTAGATCATAAGCTCAATAATAGCATGCAATGCCAAGCTACGGTTTCCAAAGCGAGCAAAGTCCTTTCTTGTTGAGTTGAGCTATGGAATTGTCCTTTTCTTGAAAGTCCTTTCTTGTATTAAGAGAGGTATGGACTCCAGAGAGAGAGATATAATTTTGCCCCTGTTCAAATCATTAGTAATACCTTATCTGGAATATGCAGTTCAGCTTTGGCACCACTTCTCAAAAAGGATATCGGGGAACTGGAGAAAATGCAGAGAAGGGCAACCAAACTGATATGAGGCATGGAGGAGCTCAGCTATGAGGAAAGATTAGAGGAACTGAATGTATTCACTCTTGAGAAGAGGAGAATAAGGGGTGATATGATCAACATGTTCAAATATATAAGGGGTCCATATAGTGAACTTGGTGTTGAGTTATTCTCTTTACGGTCAACACAGAGGACACGGAGGCACTCTTTATGTCTAGAGGAAAAGAGATTTTATTTCCAAATATGGAAAGGTTTCTTCACAGTAAGAGCTGTGAAAACGTGGAATAGACTCCCGCCAGAGGTGGTTCTGGCCAGCTCAGTAGATTGCTTTAAGAAAGGCCTGGATACTTTCCTAAATGTACATAATATAACTGGGTACTAACATTTATAGATAAAGTTGATCCAGGGAAAATCCGATTGCCTCTAGGGGGATCAGGAAGGATTGTTTTCCCTGCTGTAGCAAATTGGAGCATACTCTGCTGGGGTTTTTTGCCTTCCTCTGGATCAACTGTGGGTATAGAATTGGGTATATTGGATTGTACGATATTTTTTATTTTATTTATTTATTTATTTATTTATTTTTATGGTTGAACTGGATGGACTTGTGTCTTTTTTCAACCTAACTATGTAACTATGTTTACTATATTAGTAAAAAAAACATATTTTTAACTTGAATCCACTATTAGCTGTTCTTTAAGGGGAAAAAAGCCTATTTTCAGAGTTCAATAACTCATGCTTCAGTTTACACACACAATTAAACAATTACGAGGAGTGAAATCCCCTATTTCTTCCCTGCCTGCTATGTCCATAACATGCAATTAGGAGTTTTAATTAGAGACACATAGGGGTTGATTTACTAAAACAATAGAGTGAAAAGTCGGGTGCAGCTCTGCATAGAAACTAATCAGCTTCCAGTTTTTTGTCAAAGCCTAATTGAACAAGCTTAAGTTAGAAGCTGGCTACCATGCGCAGCTACACCAGATTTTGCACTCTCCAGTTTTAGTAAATCAACCTCATTGTCTGAAGGCTAACGGCTTTTGTTCTGCTCTCTTAAAAAGAAAAAAAAACATACGTACCTTAATTATCTTAATTCGCCTGCATTCCCGGGAATGTCCCTGCCTAGGCGATTACGTCACTAGGCGAATCTCAAGGGCTCCTGGGATGGCAGCGTCATATATCCCAGGAGTCCTTGCGAATCGCCTAGTGACAAAATCTTGCGATGATTGACGGGAACGTCCGCCAATGCCACTATGGCGATGTGTCAGGACTCAGAAGGAAGGGGCACCGTGCAGCGGCATTACTGCGCAGGTACGAGATCAGGTGGTGCATGCTGGGTAACCAGCTGCACCAATTCCCGGAAATGGATAGAAGAGGGCTTCAAATCCCCACAGTGGAGATGGACCCTGCCAGCTTCCGAGATCCAGGTCATTTTTTTCAATTCAAGCATAAATAAAAAGGACTACTAGAATAACACAATAAAGATTGCATATAGAGTGGATAAAGTTAAAGTGGGGTCTTAAAAAAAAAACTGAATTGGGGGACTGGAACTCCGCCTTAAATTATAAAGCAAAAGTTTGAAAAAGAGGGAGGGGGTAAGAAGGTTAGATAGGGAGGTAAGAGAAAGGTTACAAAGCCTTCTATATTTATAGGGAGGGGGAGAGCCACCTAGGGATAGCCAGCCCCATGTTGGTAGGTGCAATTAAAAGCATAAATAGAAAGTATTGGCTCTCAGAAAAGGGAGTGAGAGTAGATTTAGGGGAAAATGTTGTCCTAATTCTGGCCTGATAGGAGACATTTTCCTTCACTCAAAAAGAAAAGCGGGTGCCAGTAAAACCAGATCTCATGAAACAACTCAGATTTTAGACTAGCTTAAGGATGTTAACATATTAACATGTTCTCTTTTCTTTCTTTCTTTTTGATCTCCTTTGGAGTAAAGTTATTTCTCACAACAAAGAGTCTTAATAATTGCCATATATGATCTGGCTAGATATGGCTTTTTAATATTGTGGTTCTGTTTTGCACATCTAGTAGTTCACTCTTGCTCAAGGTTACGGCTGGCACTATTATTTTTATTTGATAGTTGAACAAGTATTTATGTGCTGTAGAGGTACAATAACAATGGCCAGACAAAATACTGAAGATGTGGCTCAGGTATTTGATGATAACGTATGATCTTTATTGGGAACCCATCTTATATGACAAGCTTTGAGTTTCAAGTATAACTAATGATATAGCATCTGACCTCAAGCTCTTTATTGTATGAGAAAATATGTAATTTTTGCTCTTTGGTCTCTGTTTATTGCAATTACTTGTATTAATACTATGCTCTTTGTTGTACTACTATACTTTTCTTTACTCTATAAAAATATTGAAATATAAATAACTGAGATCTACTGTGACATCTATTTTGTTGAGCATAAAATAAATCCTCCATTCTCTCAATGTTGTCTAGAGAGAGGGGAATCTTCTCTCCAACATGCCGGAATGCATGCTTTAGCTGCATTCAACATATGCCTCAATATAGAGTTTTTATATATTTTAGAGTGTATGGTGTAGAAAAAAGAAATTGTTCCCAAGCTTTTGAAAGAGAGAAGCTTATGACATGACCAGAAGATGTGGAGTATTGGGCTTTCCTCTTGGCCATATCTCCAGCATTGGTGATGATTTAATTTTTAATAATATAGTGTACAAATTTTATATAATAAAAAAGAAAAATAAAAGACAGTCAGTTGCCAGTTTAATGATTTCTAAACTTTAAAAGATATTTAACCTAAATCATTAGTGTTTCCCGTACCTTACTCTTCTATGGTACTCACATTTTATGCTATTAATCCAGTAGAGCTAAACCCATTTTTTTTGTTACAACAAAGCTCAAAAATAAGCATTTGTTCCATATTAGGTTTAACTTTATATATACTGCCCATCACTGCAGTTTATGCATTTGTCATATATTAGGCTTTTTATTTTGGACAATTCTCCACTGCATATTCACTGTATACCAGTCGGGTTTATGAGCCAGCAATCAGACCAAGTGAAGTGAAGCATAGTGAATGAGTCAATGGGCTATTAGCTGTGATGGAAGGAAAGAAGCTTTTATCATCAGTACAAAATAATTTTTCACAGCAAGGCTGGTTATGCTAAAGGACACTCTACAGTACTATACCAATTAGTAATGTCTAAATAAATGAATTTAAAAATAGGTCTAGGTAGTGTCGTCTATTCTCATCATCATAATTCAACAAGTTACATGTGGAACATACAGGTACTTTTTTTTTATTGAGAATACTAATAAAAAAACTGAAGTGTTTATATAGACAAACATTGCTACCTGTGAGTCAGCATCCTCATACTAATATGTCTCTTGGCAAGCCCTGTATGTTTTAGCATTAATAGTAGCTTTTAAATACCTTATATTGTTTCAACCAGCGTGCTCATCCTGAATCTTCATAATATCAAAAATTGCAGGATACTTCCTGGTTTTCCTGTCCTGTGTACTAACATAATCAGCCTGTGTAAAACCCAGGCAGCTTCACCTCCTGGTACCCCCATAGGTTTACAAGTCTGCATGGAAGGGAAGGGCTCCTGCAATCTGTGACCTCAGAGGAAGCCCAAGTGCTGCTTTCAGTCTCTCCTTCCAGCCATTAGAATGGAGGGGGGAAGAGGGACGTAGCGGTCATGTGACATGTGAACTTTAAAAAATATTACGTTATGACTTTACAAGAACATTAAAGCGGAGTTCCACCCAAAAGTGGAACTTCCGCTTTAAGCACTCCTCACCCCCTGACATGCCACATTTGGCGTGTCATTTTTTTGAGGGGGGAGTGTGTACCCTTTTCTTCGTGGGACTTCTTGTCCCACTTCCTGCTTCCTATCTTCGGCTGCCTAGGCGACTCCTCCTCTTGCCCTAGGTGGCCCCTCCCTGCCAGCAATCTTCTGGGACACAACTCAGGTCCCAGAATATTGGTTGGCCAATAGGAGAGCGCAGCACTACTCACGCATGCACAGTGCGCACCCCACTGTGAAGCTGTAAGCTGTTAAGGCCGGGTGCCCACAGTTACCATGACGGCGCCGAGGAGAGGAGGGGGAGAGGAGCTAGCCTCCTGGCGGCCACATCAGTTTTTGTAGCTGCTGACTTTTAATAAACTAAAGAACGGGTGGAACTCCGCTTTACAGCTTGACTTCTAAATGTCTTAGTTATGTTGAGAATTAGGAAGAAATAGCATCTCTGTCAGCATTTTATTGCTGAGTATTCAAGAAGAAATGTGCCACAGTCCAGATTTGATTATGTTCAGGTTCTTATATCATAAAAATCCAACACATTTCAGGGGTTGAAATGGTCTTCCTTTATTAAGATAAGTACTGTTAAACAAAAAAATCAGTACTGGACTGATAAAATTGATTGCATCCTGAAGGGTAATTAGTATGATTGCTCCAGATGCTGTTAAAAGGATAAGTTCACCTTTGGAATTAGGGTGGAATAGGTAATATGTTTCAGCTCCTGCCCCCTCTCCCCCGATCAGCCGCTACTTCTTGTTACAGCAGGCAGGGGTTCATTTTTATAAAACAGTGTGGCTGCGCGGAGCTCCTCTCACACAGCCGTGTCATTAATTCCTGTGAATAAAAAATATATAAGTACCGTCCTCCACCATGGCAGATGGACTTGTAGTTTCAATGGGCTGCGGAGGCACTGACGAGGATCTCATAGTCCACTGACATGTCCCCTGGCTTTCAATTAGAGAGTCTGTACAGAGGTACATGCTGAAAGCCAGAGGACATGTCTGCATTAGCCCACATGGCACCTGTGATCTACTGAAGTAAAGGGTTTAGGATTTCTGTTGATATTTTATTATTGTCTGTGTGGAGGGAGATTTGTCCTTACTTCCTGTCTAGGTGATGGTTGTCAAACAGAACAGTAAAAGAAGATAAATCTCCACTATGGGAACAGTAATACCATTTAAAAGCCAACACAAGTTCTAAACCTTCTCCCCTCTATCCAAAACTAAAAAAAAGCATTGGGTAAAATTGGGCAGGGCTAGATACTTTCCTTACGTATAACAGTGTGCATTTACATATGTTCGCACCACAAAACGAATGCTGTATTTGTAGCATGCACCATTGAATATGCTAAGCCCCTCTTGTGTATTTCTTGTCGTTTTTATAGTTTTCTGTAGGAAACATGATGGCATTTTATTCTATGATGTCACGAAACCACAATTTGCTCCATGGTTGTGGTTCCAATGGGGCAGTGGATGACAGTGACACCATGACAGTGAGGCCATAGGGCCATTGAGGAACCCTGTCATGACTGCAGGCTTTCTAACCCCTGTTTACATGTCACTGCTTGTAGTGCTTTTTATCCATGTGAATCCATTGTGAAATCTATATTCCTTATAACAACAATGATTTTTGTTTTTCATTACGAAAAAAAAAAAAAAAAAAACAAGAATAAAATACATCCTTGGCTGTTGATAAATGAAGATAATGGATCTGGTTAAGTGCAAAGGGATGCTGTGATTCATTTACAGTAATTATTTGATTGCAGTAGGACAGAGTGAGAGGTCTAGGAATGGCTGAGAACATATACCGGTACTTTATATAGTTTGCTTATTAATAATATAAAAGAAAACTGCATTTACGGTTCAGTCATTTTTTTAATTATTTGCCAAAGGAAACAGATTATTTACAAAAGCATCTGTGTGCCTAATGCCGCGTACACACGAGCGGACTTTCCGACATACTTGGTCCCGCGTACCGGAGTCCGTCAGACAATTCGATCGTGTGTGGGCTCCAGCGGACTTTTTTTTCTCAAAAGTTTGACGGACTTAGATTTGAAACATGTTTCAAATCTGTCCGACGGACTCGAGTCCGGTCGAAAAGTCCACTCGTCTGTATGCTAGTCCGACGGACAAAAACCGACGCTAGGGCAGCTATTGGCTACTGGTTATGAACTTCCTTGTTTTATAGTCCAGTCGTACGTCATCACGTACAAATCCGTCGGACTTTGGTTGATCTTGTGTAGGCAAGTCCGTTCATTTGGAAAGTCCGTCGAAAAGTCAGTCGAAAAGTCCGCCGGACAAAGTCTGTCGTAAAGTCCGGTTGTGTGTACGCAACATTACACTTCTGGAAGACTTGGGTAAAAGGAATATTAGTTATAGAAAGGCTTTCTGGTCCTTATATGTGGTGGCTGTTTTTGTTTTCTTTTTTCACACGTTTTAAAAAATAAAATTCATCTGTTAATCCTTCTATCAACCCACCCCCTGTCCTTTGGTAACAACTAGAGATGGGTCGAACACCCCCCTATTCGGTTTGCAGCAGAACTCCCGAACAGTGGAAAAGTTTGGCCCCAAACTGAGAACTCCATTGAAGCCTATGGGAGCTGAACATGAGAAATCAAAAGTCCCCATTTTGAAAGCCTATATGCAAGTAATTGACCATAAAAAGGGTATGGGGGTCCGGATACTGCCCTGTTGGACGTGTATCAACGCAATTTTTTTAAAAAAGATCTTCAATACCACTTCAATACCAGGCACTTTCCCCCTTTCCTGCTCAGGACAATTTTCAGCTTTCAGTGCTGTCGCATTTTGAATGACAATTGTGCGGTCATGCAACACTGTACCCAAACTACATTTTTATAATTTTTTTCCCACAAATTTCTTTTGGTGGTATTTGATCACCTCTGGGGTTTTTATGTTTTGCTAAACAAACTAAAAATGACTGACATTTTTGAAAAAAAAAAAAGTTTTTCTTAGTTTCTGTCATAAAATGTTATTTTCTCTTTCACTGACGGGCACTGATGATTTGACACTGATGGGCACTGATGATTTGGCACTGATAAGGTGGCACTTATGGGCACTGATGAGCAGGCACTGATATGTAGAATTGATGGGCACTGATAGGTGGCACTGATATGCAGAAATGATGGGCACCTATAGGTGGCACTGAAATGCAGCATTGATGGGCACTGATATGCGGCACTGATGGGCACTGACAGGTGGCACTGATGGGCACTGACCGGCGACACTGATGGGTACTGATAGGTGCCACTGATTGGCTGCACTGATTGGTGCTAACAGGTGGCACTAATGGACACTAGATGGCACTGATGGGCAGCACTGATAATTAGGTACTGACAGGTGTTACTAGTGGGCACTGATTGGCACTTGCATTGGCACTGACAGACGTTATTGAAGGGGCACTAATTGGAAGCTGATGGGCACATCTGGTGGGGGCTGTGCTGATAATGAATGTGCTGATTATCAGCACAGACCCCCCTCTGACAGGGAGAGCCGCCGATCGGCTCTCCCTGTCAGCGTAAAATGAGAAATGCCGTTTACTGGCACTTCCTGGTTCACACGATGATCAGCTGTGATTGGTCACAGCTGATCACGTGGTAAGAAGCCTCTGTCAGAGGCTCCATACCACGATCGGAGATGCAGTGTGTCAGACTGACACACAACACCTCCGATCGGCTTGCTGGGTGCCCCCGCGGGCGCGTGCCGGGATGTTATCCTGCTGGATCTCATATGGTATGATGTCATATAACAGAACCACCACCCAGCCATCAATCTGCTATAGACCGGGCAGGAAGTGTTTAAAGAAGCAGTGATTTTAATGATGCTTAAAGTGTAACTTCGCTTTCGTGGGGAAAAAAATAGAAAATAAAGAAAATAATATAGGTTATACAATTGCGACACAAGTCATATTGTAATTAAATATTATTAAAAATTACCTTTCCCATTTCAATCTGCAGCTGCTGTAATTTTCTGTAAATGGAATGCAATATGGCCACCTGGAGTTGTTCTGTACACAGAGTGTGTACTGACCACCCCCCAAGAAACATCATTTCCTGCTTGTGTGATTGGCTCACCAAATTTTCATTGAAGTCTGCCTAAGATACAAGTCAGATTTCTGGCAGCCCCTGCAACAAAAATGTCATTTCTGGTGAGCTACTCCCTGTAGGAACACATCTATAGGGATGCAGGCCCAGCAGTTTTCCTCATTAGTGCTGTGCAGGTGCACAGCTGATAGATAATTATGAAACCACTCCCATTAGACCCACTTAGTACAGAGGCACAGACAAACACACTTGGATTTCTTCAGAATAACAAAAGGTAGGAATATGCAACAAAGGTTGTTATAATCCTTGCAATGTACATAGATCACACAAAGGTTTTTTTTTTTCTCAACAAAAGTGGAGTTACACTTTAAAGTGAAACAAAACAAATGAAAAATTCCTTTAACCACTTCAATACCGGGCACTTCCCCCCTTCCTGCTCAGGACAATTTTCAACTTTCAGCACTGTCACACTTTGAATGACAATTGCACAGTCATACAACACTGTACCCAAACTAAATTTTTACAATTTTCTTCCCACAAACAGAGCTTTCTTTTGGTGGTATTTGATCACCACTGGGTTTTTATTTTTTGCTAAACAAACTAAAAAAGAGCAACATTTTTCCAAAAAAATATGTTTTTCTTCTTTTCTGTTATAAAATTTTGTTTTCTCCTTCACTGATGGGCACTGATGAGGTGGCACTGATAAGGTGGCTCTGATGAGAAGGCACTGATATGCAGCACTGATTGGCACCGATAGGCTACACCGATGGGCACTGATAAGCAGCACTGATGGGCACTGATAGGTGGAACTGATGGGCACTGATAGGCGACACTGATGGGCACTAATAGGTGCCACTGATAGGTGGCATTGATGGGCAGCACTGATAGGCAGCACTGATGGGCACTAATAGATGGCACTGATAGACAGCACTAATGAGGAGATACTGACAGGCATTACTGATGTGCACTGATTGGCATCTGTGAAGAGCAATGACAGGCGTTACTGATGAGCACTAATTGGCACTTTGATGGGCATTGATTGTGATTTGGGTGGGCACTCATTGGGATTTGGGTGGGCACTCATTGGCATTGTGGTGGGCACCTCTGATGGGGGCTGTGCTGATAATCAACGTGCTGATTATCAGTGCACACCCCCCCGACAAGAGAACCGTCGATCGGCTCTCCCTGTCAGCATGAACTGAGGAAAGCCGATTACCGGCACTTCCTGGCTCACGCTGTGATCAGCTGTGATTGGTCACAGCTGATCATGTGGTAAAGAGCCTCAGTCAGATGCTCTTTATCATGATCGGAGATGCGGTGTGTCAGAGTGACACACCACATCACCAATCGCTGCGCCTCCTCAGGCGTGCGATCGCGGCTTATCCTGCTGATTGTCGTATGACACCCAGTCAGAATAACTGAACCACTTCCCAGCCGTCATTCTGCTATAGGCCAGGCAGGAAGTGGTTAAATATTGTGCCTAGGGGGTCACCTTAGTCTGAGTCGAACCGAGTCAAACCATATTTAAATTGACTCGCAGCTGCAATTGCCAGCACCCGGCTATTTTTTTTTATTTAAACAGCATGCAGCACAGCGAACAACATGCTGAACGCACAAGAAAACCATGTGTTCAGCGAACACGTGAATGGGCAATGTTTGGGCTGAACTTTTGTTCAAACAGTTCACCCAACACTAGTAACAACCATACTGAGCAGCGTTGTTACCATAGGACAGAGGGTGTGTTAGGACTATGTAACGAGCCCCTTGCTCGCTCGGTTCCACTCTCCCGACACTCCTCTGCAGCTATTGAATCAGATTGCAACGTCTGATGGTTCGGTCATCCAATGCTCCGGGATTAGAACTTCAGCTATGTGCCGTTCTAACCCAGTTGTGTAGCTCAGAACAAACACCAGGCAGGCTGTATGTAAGTTCAACCAGGAATCTATCTTTATTGACAAAATACAGGCTTTTATACACTCAAAGTGTAGGTGCAGACCTCCTGCTCATATTACTCTAACAATACAACTGTAACCTAATTAATATTAGCTAATTAACTAATCCCTTTAGACAGCCTAGATGACTCAGACATGACCGTTAGGCCAGACTGGCCGTCTTGTAGTTCAGAAAGTCAAATCAACATTATCACAATCAACACAGACTCTTCTTCACACAATAGCAGAGTTAACACAAATAACAATGGGGATCTAATGACTCTTAGATCCCATAGTAGACTTATTTACAATACACATTTTTAGCAGACAATAGACAGACAGGTGTTGGAATTTACATCAGCATCTCCTAACAGTATCTGTCCCAGCATTATGAATCAGCCACTATTCCAATATGGCAAATCCAGGGTCCCCAGACATACAGCTCAAAAAGAGCACCGTTCTCCCAAATGCAAGGGCTCCCGATCGATCGGCAAGAGGCTAGCATACAGTCCCCTCCAAAAGTCTCTTTCCCAGCTAGGTCTGTCACATCTCCCCTTTCGGCAGGAGACTAACACAGGAGGAGACCCCAGACGGGTTGACTCCGAAGTTAGTCAGTAGTTCCAGTCCTCTAATGCCTGTACCCACACAGTACCCCAAACAAATTGTTCCAAACAAAGTATTACTCACCCAGCCAACCTCTGCCTCTCTCAGAGAACATATCTGCCGCTGGGGAGAGGCCTGGACTGGCCCTTCTCCCTGGAGTCCTTTCTGTCGCTGGACAGAAGACAGGGTGTCTGGGCTCCCTCCGTCATGCTGTTGTGGATCTGGGCCGACTGCCCAGCATCCCTGGGGTATACAGGTGGAGACTGAAGTCCCATCCACCTTCACAGGACATCCATCCTCTGTTAGTTGAGGGCAGAGTCCAGCAGTACTCGGCCCTGTTGCCAGCCCTTCTGCTGGAAACCCCACACCATCTGCTCCGGCTAACTGTTGGGGAGGGATGACGAACACCTCCTCTCCCTTCTCCCCCTGTATCCTGATCTGCTGCTGGGACGTGACTACCTCCTTCTCACCCTGAGCCTCCGGAACCGCTTCAGCTGGGGAAGTTCCTTGTGACTTCACAGATACTTCTGTTGGTGCTGGGCAGAGCATAGTGAAGTTTGGCCCTAATAACAGCTCCTCTTCTACTGGAGGCTCACCAGGTTGTTCTTCCTCAGCAGAAAAGTCTATCAAATACCCTGTCTCTGCAACTGGTGTCTGGGGATAAAGGTTCACCATCTCCTCTCCGTGGAACCCAGAAGATGCTATCAGTGCTGGGCAGAGGTTAGCAGAGCTCTGCCCTGTTGTCAGCACTTCAGGTTTGGGGACGGCAATCTTCAGATTTTCACTGCCGATTCTCTGGCATTCTGCTGGACAGGCACATTCCTCCATCCAAGATCATCCAAAGCAGAAACAGGTTCATCAAGGTCAGTCAGCACTTGCTGCATCCGCCATAAGACCTCCGCCTTCATAGCTGCGGGGGCAGGTTGGCAAAGTACACCGTTACTCTGCCACATTGTCAACTCTTCAGCCAGGATTTCAGAGTTGTCAACTGGCATTTCATGATAGTCCCAGGCACCACCCTGCTGCTGACCAGAGTCTAACAGCTGTTTGTAGGCGATCTCCAACTCCCATTCCTGAACGGCCAGAAACTCCAAATCTTCCAGTGCCCAGTGCACTTCTGAGACATTCAGTCTCCACTCTCTGTGCTTCATTATTTCCTCTAAACGCCACTCCCGATCACTTCCAAAGTCAGGGTCCCTGGACAGCCTCCAGTATAACAATCCCAGGCCATCGTAGTCAAAGCCTTCCGTGGGGCTGTCATCCGCTGTCCATGGGCACACTTGGGCTACATACCACTGGAGAGCTCTGTAGTTCTCGTCCAACCGCATTTCTGCCCAGATCAGCCTGCTTAACTCGGCTGTCCACTCCTGGTTCGGCTGTTCCCCCAAAAACAGCATTCGCACTTCATACTGCGACCAGTACCTCACATGGACGGAGGGGAGAACTTTTCCCTGGTGTCGCTGCTCACGGGCTAGCGCTTCCTTCCAGAGCTCACAGCGGATAGAATCAAACCATCCTAGCAGGACCTGCTCTGATACTGGTCCTTCGCAACCTCCTTCTGAATTCCTCATCCATGGTACCTGGTATTTCTCCTCTCCTGCTATCCTGCTACCTTGGATCCAGGTGATGGTTTGGATGTGTTCACGGCAAGGAAGCACGATCCCACCATTCCCTCCATGGCTCTCAAGTAAGTCTTTCAGCGTGGCTCTCCTGCAGGCTGGTCTGGAGTGTCCCAGTAACTGGAGAGCAAATCCCACGGCTGTCAACCAATGTAACGAGCCCCTTGCTCGCTCGGTTCCACTCTCCCGACACTCCTCTGCAGCTATTGAATCAGATTGCAACGTCTGATGGTTCGGTCATCCAATGCTCCGGGATTAGAACTTCAGCTATGTGCCGTTCTAACCCAGTTGTGTAGCTCAGAACAAACACCAGGCAGGCTGTATGTAAGTTCAAACAGGAATCTATCTTTATTGACAAAATACAGGCTTTTATACACTCAAAGTGTAGGTGCAGACCTCCTGCTCATATTACTCTAACAATACAGCTGTAACCTAATTAACCTAATTAACATGAGCTAATTAACTAATCCCTTTAGACAGCCTAGATGACTCAAACATGACCGTTAGGACAGACTGGCCGTCTTGTAGTTCAGAAAGTCCAATCAACATTATCACAATCAACACAGACTCTTCTTCACACAATAGCAGAGTTAATTAACACAAATAACAATGGGGATCTAATGACTCTTAGATCCCATAGTAGACTTATTTACAATACACATTTTTAGCAGACAATAGACAGACAGGTGTTGGAATTTACATCAGCATCTCCTAACAGTATCTGTCCCAGCATTATGAATCAGCCACTATTCCAATATGGCAAATCCAGGGTCCCCAGACATACAGCTCACAAAGAGCACCATTCCCCCAAATGCAAGGGCCCCCGATCGATCGGCAAGAGGCTAGCATACAGTCCCCTCCAAAAGTCTCTTTCCCAGCTAGGTCTGTCACAGACTACATACCATTACTACTGTCGGGTTACTCAATAATCCCCCAGGGCTTAAATGTGCTGCAGATCTTTTCTTTCCTTCTGCTGGGTCAGGTCACTTCAAGCTCGTAATAATGAGAAGACAAAAAGACAGGTATTGTATCAATAAGTATCAAATGTTTATTCCTGTGAGTAAGATATTTGTATGAAATAAACATAAGCTTTGGCTTAAGCCAGCCATACATGGGGCAAATTCTGAAAAAAAAATTTCTTTCGATCTCATATTTAATTATTTTCGCTCTAATTTTACACATTAGTGGGCCGATTTTTGTGTGGCCATTGAATTTATGTTCTCCAGCATGTTGGAAATTTTTAGAGAAATGAACAATGAGAAATATAATCGAAAAAGAAATGAGTATGAGATGTGACCTGAAAAGAAAAGAGGATTCACAGCCACAAAATTTCTTTTCTGTAGCAGCATAAGGTGAAATCAAAGGCTTAGTTGGTCGAATTTTGAAATGAATGGTGGCACGTTCAGATTACAAAAAGCACAAAATTTATTTTTTATGATCAACAAATTGTTTGCAATTCAACCCATGTATGGCCTGCATTAGACAGCAGTCAATTACAGTTTGCTTACATAGTTAGAATGAATCTAGCTGACAATACACTCAAATCTTTTAGGGCTCATGCACACAGGACGTTTTTACAGCTGCTGTTTGGGGCGTTTGACTTTTTTTTAACTGCCCCTAAAAGCCCCTCCATGTTAGCCTATGTGTCCATGCACACATAAACTGTCAGAGGCGTTTGGAGGCATAAGCGTTTAGGCTCTGTTCACATCTAGGCGTTGCTATTTTACAGGCGTTTTTTGGTTGTTTTTGCAGTTTTGCTGCTTTTTTGTACATGCGTTTTCAAGGTTAAAAGGTCACCAATGTAAAAGCAGTAAAATGCCTGTAATCTGAAAAAAAAGAAGGTCCTGTACTTTTTTTGAGCAACGGGCGTTTTGTTTCAGGCGACAGAATGCTCAGATGTGAACAGTTGCCATTGAAATGAATGGGATTTTTCTTTTTGGGCGTTTTTAGAGCTGAGGCTTACAGCAGAAAAACGCCCAAAAATGCCTAGGTGTGAACGGAGACTGAGGGGCAGTAGAAAAAAATGACAGCCTGTGCTTCCAGGAGCAGCAAAAACGTCAAGCCACGTTTGACGTTTTTAGGCGTTTTTAAGTTATAGTGTTTTATGAATGAAAAAACGGATAAAAAAACGCTAACGGCAAAAAACGTTGCGCAAAAACATGCAAAAACTCTAATGTAAAAACGCGGTTAAATGCAAAATAAAATGGGCGGTTTTAGCGCTGCTGTAGCGCTGGTGTTTTTAACATGTCCTGTGTGCATGAGCCCTTAGAGATTACATATTTTCCTATGCACCTATGTACCTATGCATTTTACTCACCTGAGTCTGCTGTGGAAACGTAGCAGTACTGTGTTAGTCACTGCTACTACTGTAACCGCTGCTGTTTTCAAGCTCACATGCCTGGGGTGGGGGTCACTTGCTTGATATGGGCGCCATTCTTTTCTTTTCTCATTTAATGCAGGAAATGTTCTGATTGGGTGAGATGATATCTCGACCTCCATCTCCTCCTTTCAGAAAACATTTTATATTCATTGAGAAAAATGCAAGGCATTCTGTGAATGGCAACTATGCTGAGCAAGCGGTCCCCTGTACAGCAGGAAAGCCACTCAGCATGGGACCCAGAAGACAATGGGAAACTGTGTAACAGCAACTTCCACAGCTTTCCAACAGGTATGAAATATGCATACATACATTACCAATATAACCAACATAACTATGCAATAAAAACTATAACTGGGATTCAGCTTTAAAGTGGAAGGAAATGCTAAATTAAAGTGTATTTTACCCTAAATATTTGTTTTCTATGTGTGTGTCCACATTTGTGTATTTTATTAATCATAGTTTGTTATTGTTTTCTTGTACTCCATTCATCTGAAGTAGCTGGGCGATCCTGACATTCACCTTTCTTCCTTGTTCTAAACTGACTACACAAAGCACAGAAGCTGATCTGTGTTAGTGTGGTCAGTTTCCATCCTTTGGCTGGCCATTTAGAGGACTCTATGCAGACACACAACATGCCTGTATTGGGTCATTTGTTCAGCCACCACGCCCCCCCCAACCAATCATAGCCTGCCTCTGGTGAACACCCCCTCCCAATCACAGCCTACCTTTTGATCATGCCCCCTGTTCAAGCACAGCCAGCATCTTGCCTCAGGCTGAACAGACCATGAAATACAGGCAATTCAGGTATTTCAGTATCCTGTAGTACAGTGTCCTGTAAATCCACTCCCCACTGTCAGGAAGAAGAGATGCTTCGTCACATGAAAGAACGTTTGCATCTTGTAGAAAAGGAAGGAAACTTCATTTCTGAAACTAAGCAAAAGCAGTTATGGTGCCTGCATAATTAAACTGGATTAGAAAGTGTCTATAAAATAGCATGTTCACAATTGCATTAAACAAAGTATAAAACTTTGCCTTTCCACTGTTTATGAACATGTTGCATATTAATAGAAATAAATCACAATGTAAAGACCCTTTTTCCCCTTTTTTGGAGCAGTCTAGGGCATTAAAATGTTCACAATTGCATTAAACAAAGTATAAAGCTTTGCCTTTCCACTGTTTATGACCATGTTGCATATTAATAGAAATAAATCACAATGTAAAGACCTTTTTTCCCATTTTTTGGAGCAGTCTAGGGCATTAAAATGTTACATAAATCAGCTACAACCAGTATTGAAAATGCTGCTGCATAAACATAGCACAGACACCACAGACACTTTACATGCTGGAAAAAGAGAAGCATCTAGTGCAGGGGTCTCAAACTGGCGGCCCTCCAGCTGTTGCAGAACCATCGTGCCTCTGCCTGTGGGAGTCATGCTTGTAACTGTCAGCCTTGCAATGCCTCATGGGACTTGTAGTCCTGCAACAGCTGGAAGGCTGCCAGTTTAAGACCCCTGATCTAGTGATAAGCCTCGTACACACAATCGGATTTTCCGCAGACAAAACCTCAAACTTTTGTCCGAAGGCGTGTGCCTGGATTTTGTCTTGCATACAAATGGCAAGGAATTGTCGGCCAACAAACACAAACGTAGTGACGTACTACATGGGTTTTCAGCTCTTTAGCATCACCCTTTGGGCTCCTTCTGCTAATTTTGTGTTAGTAGAAGTTTGGTGAGTGTTGATTCACACTTTTCATTTTGCGCTTTTCATTTAGCGCTTTTCAGTTCGCACTTTTTATTTCGTGCTTTTCAGTTTGTTTCTGAATGGCCCTTCGTCAACCAGACATGTTGCAGAATCGGAGGAGATAGCGTGTTATTTATTATTGGCCTTGGAGTTATTGCTTTGACCCAAGACCAGTCCAGGAACAGGAGGAGGAGGATTTCTTGGACCAAAAATTGGTTTATTAATCGTGACCAATTATGTCATATGCCTTTGCTGTGGACCCCTGCTTTCACCAACTCTTGGCATTGTTGACCCCCTATATTAAGAAGCAGGACACATGCATGAGGCTTTTATTTTATTTTTAGGTTGAATAATGATTTGATTTAGTATATTTTCTATATTTTTGGATGCATAGAATGCACTTTTTGGTTAAGTTCTGTTGGCAGATAGCATGTCTAATTGTATTTTTTTTCTTTTTTAATGCACAATAGAAAAATTGTGGAGAATAATACTTGGCTATGTGTTTTACTTCAAATGACAGTTTGGGAGTAGGCAGTTACATTTAAAAAAATACAATGTGAAATTAACAAGGGACACCAACATAGTTGTATCTTTGATCTTAAAAACTACGGGATAATGGTGTTGTGGTAACTTGCCAAAAAAAAAAGCATAATAATATTATTCTTGATATCACTAGAAAAAAGAAGCCTTTGAAAATTTGTTTGCAATAACTCCATCAGTATCACCAGCAAAGCAGCTTCAATATTATTCCATTAAATAGGAAGAGAATTTCGAGATTTCCTAATTTGCCGTGTCACAAATGTTAATTCTCCATTACGAACGCTAGTTTACAAGACCGACTGCTTCTGGCTCGTCCTTGCTTCCGAGCATGCGTGTTTGTACTTTGGACTTTTGTCTGACGGACTTGTGTACACACGATAGAAAAAATACGACAACAGGCATTTGTCCGCGGAAAATTTTAAAGCCTGCCATCCAACATTTGTCCGCGGAAAATCCGACGAGCGTCCGATGGAGCGTACAAACGGTTGGATTTTCCACCAACAGCCTGTCATCACACATTTCCCATCAGAAAATCTGATCATGTGTACATGGCTTAAGGCCCAACTGGCAGCTGGTCAAAACTGAAATATCAGTTGTGGAGCATCTATCCTAAACCTCTTCGTGTCCGCCAGCATATGCAGCAGCAAAGTATTCTCCGGTAACGTATACCTTTCAACATCAGTTCAGGCCCAAATGTATCACTATTGTTGGTGACACAAACACTATGGTGTATATTTATAGTATAACAATGTGCTTAGTATTTTGCCCAGTGATAGTGCATGTACAGTCATTCTATGCAAATGGAGCAAAACATTAGTGTTTAGTGTTATTAGCTTATTTTCTGTCCTGGCCGAAAGTTTTTCATTATTTAAAACAGAAAATGCCTCATCTGGCCACAAGGTGGCACTCAGTATCATAGGAATTTCCTATGATACTAAGAAAAGTATATTTTAGAGCATACTCTAGTGCTGCTGCTGCTGGACAAGAAAGGGTTAAAGACAGATGTTCCACAACTGATATTTCCTTTTTGGATGGCTGCCAGTTGGGCCTTACACAAGATGCTTTTCATATCTCAACATGTAAAGCGCCTGTGCTATGTTTATGAAGCAGCATTTACCATTTATAGTAGATTTAAGTAGTATTTTAATACTCATAATGCTAAATGTTGCTTTTGGTATAATCTACTACAGTGTTTTACCCTGGGAATCTGCTTTATATATGTATTAATGATCTGGTAAACAGAGACAATCCACATGCTCTGTCTGCACAAACTGCTCTGCCTGAATATAAGCAGTACAAACATTGTAGTTATTTGGCATTTTCATTAGCATCTGTAAGGCACATCATTTCCCAGCTCGATGGGCAGATTCTTCCCACATCTGTGATTCCTTGACTGATATACACTGAAAACTAAATAGGTCTCTCTGAGATCCTTACTGGAAGCTTTGAAGGTGATAAGAGACTCAGCATCAAAGAAGTATTGCAGTCTTTCAAACAAATGTGGATGTTTATCAAATGTTATTGGAGAGGAAACAGCAATTTCCTCTGAGTAGTGTAAAAAAAAGTCATGCAGTCATGAGTTGTATATAACGGTATGCAAATGAGAACATTCATGCTACAATCCTATCAGCATTCTGTTACTTGTTTGCATATTGGTAATTGTGCTCTCTGTTTAAAAGGGAATACAACATTTTTTATAGATTTTATTTAAAGATTTATTATGCTTTGGACTGTGTTTTCATTTTTTTTAATCAGGTAACCATGAAATATTACATAGCAATATTTCCACTTTTTTGACTCCAGCTATAAAAAAAAGTTAAGCTATGTACTCCTCACACATAGCCAACTTTAACTTCTTTGCTGAAAAAAGACTTGTTTACAAAGCCAAATAGCTCAAGCTTAACTGCCAACTCCAAGATGCAGGCTCAGAGACTGGAGATGGGGGTCAGTCCTTTGTGCTGCCCTTCTGGCAAGAGAATAGTGCTCATTTAGTAACTATTTTCTCTAGCATTCTCCCATGAGCCCAGGCTTGATGATGTAACTCGAAGGCCCCTTCCAGATTGGGCCATTATTCTGCAGTTAGAAAAACCCAAATTTGTTGTGCTGGCTGCATATAATATCCTAAATTAAAATTAGTATTAAACAGCAGCTATCACAATATGCATGGACAAAACACAAACAAAATATATGGAAAATGGTGAAGCGCTTGAAAAAAGTCCAACATGAACCCAAAATATATTGCTGACACAGACTCAACTGGCAAGAACATGTAAATGTAATCCACTTTTAAAAAGTCCAAAGTAAGCCAAAGGGATGTATCTTGAGGTATCAAATAAGTGAAGAGACCACCACTGTCACTCAAACACACTGCCTCTTACCCATAGATGTTAACAAGCATTGATATAAATCACTGACAGCTCCTCAGCAGCACAGGGATGATTCTGTATCTCCTTCACAGTCTCAATACCCAGTTAAGAGAGAAAAAGAGACTCCTCACAGTGCAGACATCTAAATGATAGTATATTGATGACGAAACGCGTAGGAAGAGTTGAAGACTTTTATTACAAGGAATGTAAACATCCTTTGTAATAGAAAAAAGCATGACAGGACCTCCTAAATACGAGATCTGGGGTCAAAAAGACCTCAGATCTCATATTTACATTAAAATGCAATAAAAAAAATTTGTCATTTAAAAAATTGGAAAAAAAATGTCCCTTTAAGAGCTATGGGCGGAAGTGACATTTTAACGTCGCTTCCACCCTGCAGTGATATGAAGACGGGTGGGGGCCATCTTCCCCTCACTCGTCTCCATACCCAGGCAGGGAACAGACACAATCGCCACCGCCGCTGCCGATGGCTCCGGTAAGCGAGGGAGGGCACCGGATCGCGGCGGGTGGGGGGCCCCTCTCCCGCCGCCGATAAAAGTGATCTCGCGGTGAATCCGCCACAGAGACCTCTTTTATCTTAAACCGGACCGCTCGCTGAAGAAGAGGATATCAGAGTTATGGTAGCTAGCTGCTGCCATAACAACCATATCCTCCTTCAAAGTACCGACGTATAACGACGGTGGGCGGTCTGGAAGTGGTTAATACTGCATGTGCAGTCTGGAGGAAAGAAGGGAAAGGGGAGACATGATTGAAACCTTTAAATACATCAAGAAGGTGAATAAGGTTCAGGAGGGAATTTTTTCAATATGAAACCAAAATCAAGACCACGGAGACATGACCTTAAATTAACTGGAGGAAAGTTCAAAACTAGCCTTAGAAAGTATTATTTTATTGAAAGGGTATCTGATGCTTGGAATAAACTACCAACTGAGGTAGTGAGACAGTCAACAGTAAATGTCTTCAAACACGCTTGGGACAAAATAGATCTAACTATAATAAAGTTAACGGAAAAAAAACAACAACAACAAAACCCCAAAAGATAAAAAATGAGCAGACTCGATGGACTACTCTGTCTTTTTCTGCCTTCACTTTTATATATTTCTATGTTTCCATGGCAGGCTGTGGCTGTACAGGTCTAAACTCTGCACCGAATGCTACTGGCATTTAGGGCCCTGTTTAACCAGGGACAAGGTACCCTAATGCAAAAGACCTGCATTCCAGAACTTTATCCTTAAATGGACAGGGCCCTAAATGCTGGTACATGCCCTACCTCTAAGTAGAAGTGCCCAAACCTTTAAAGATGAAATCTTCCTTTGCATAATGCCAAATGTTGGCCATGCCCTGTACAATTTGATTGTACAGTCCCTAATTTCTTTTTAGATTAATCCAAACTATATAATAATCAGGACCTTCCTAGTCAATTCATTCAATTTAAATTAAATTAGACAGGCCCATGTACTGCAGAGTTGATGGTGAACCGAAAGAAGATTGCATTCCTTTGAATTGTGTAGTCCATGGATAGCTTATGAGAACTGTGTTGATTCATGGTAAATCCAATGTCTTTGGAGTTCACACATGTTACTATGGGTGTGCTGACTTTTTTCAGAAAAGTACATGTTCACAGAATAGCTCTTTTACAAAAAGAAAATTGCAATATGAATGACTCCATTGCATAGCACAGTGGTCACTCAATGTGCATAAGTAGACTCCCTGCGGAATGGACCCCACGGATATGCCAGATATTTACAGTTTTCGATAAACTCTCTGAACAGGTAAACCCCTCTGCCCTTGGATTATCTACCTAACAGCATTTTCACTGTTTTACATCTCCTACCTCTGTGATTACTACTTTACACATTTGCACTCAACATGAGTAAAGAGTGAGTTAATTCATAGCTCTTTGTAATAATTCAATTACATTGACAAGTCCTGAGACGTGTGCTGCTGTGTGGTGTTGAACAGGTGGCTAGATGCTCATTTTATGGAGCCTTTCATGCATACACAATAGACACTCAGAGCAGTGGGACAGCCAAAATAACTGACAAAGAGCCCTACAGGACTGAAGATGTGAGATTAAGCTGGCGCTGATCCAGGCAAGCATGAATTCTGCCAGGGTTTTGTAACTGTGTAGGATTGGAGCAGCCAGACAGAAAAAGAAGGGAGAAAAATCCTTCAGTGATTCTAGGGAATATTCAGTAAATGACATTTGAAATCCCAAAATTAAAGGTGTACATAGACTTAAGATGACAGATAAAAGGTGTCACCGCTGAATGATCATATGAACATCCATATTTATGTACTGTTTATGCACTTCTGACACTGGACTGATATTGCAAGAATATTGATAGGATAGAAAATCCTCCTTAACCACTTGAGTACCAGCCTGTATCATCTCTAAATTACCTGGCCATTTTTCAGTTTCCAGCCTGGCGCTAATTTCACAATTACTCTGTCATGCAACACTGTACTCAAATTAATTTTTTATCTTTTTTTTTTTTTTTTTTTTTTTTTTTTAGACAGACAGGGAATTATTTTGTTGGTATTTATTAACCACTTTTTTTTTTGCTATATTAATCCCTTGATACCGACCTCACACAAATATGTGGTCCCACTAGACTGGGCCAGGGTTAGTGTTTAGTCAACGGTTAGGGTCAGTATTTTTTTGGACAGGATTTTTTTTTTTTTAATTAGTATCAGTGTCAGTTAGTGTCAGTGTGTTTTACGTAGGATTAAAAAAAAGTGCACTATTGTTTTAAGGCTGTACTACGTGTACAAACAACAATTAACATACACATATGTGGTATCGCTGCAATCGCCAGGAGCAGAAGAATTTATTTTTGGTTGTTCTTTGGTGGTAGGCTATGGTAGTAGCAAGAAATATACATCTAAATTAAAATCAATAAAGATTTTTTTACTTTTTTGGGCCAGTTTTCCTGGATCAGGAGATATCCATTACCATTTACCACCACGTGAAAACAAGGTATAATCCATCTAGATGCACAAAGTAGTTGTGATATATACAATTTTACTAACACATGTCAACGTTGCAAAGTTGTGCTTAGGCATTAAGATTTGTTTTACCCTTGGGCATGAAGAAGGAATGTTATCATTTATCAGACTCTCCCCCATTTACAGATTGTGTTGCATGCAGCATATGCTATGCACATGCATTTCTCCTCAGTGGGTGGTAGAGGAAGGAAGAGATGGGAGCTTCTTCTTTTGAGCTCAGCCTGGAGTCCCAAACCTAATAACCCTTCGTAGTGCCAGAAATTCAGCGCCAAGAGGAGCACCCTGCACAGAAGATTTCCACTGGCTCCAGCAGCCTGCATGATGTGGTGGATCCTTCATTTATAAGTTATTTTTTCTTTCCTTTTTCCATTGTAAGAGGAAAAGGCAGGCTCTCAGATTTAAACATTACACTGTTTACACCTGTATTCACTGTGATTGGTCTCTTTGTAACCAGTCACAGTGACACAATGTACAAGGCCAAGATTGAGGACAACTTGGTTGACAGATGTTAACAGGTGCAATGGATGCCGCCTGATGGTGCTTTATCCAGTACACTCTATAAACAGTGTGATGATAACGAGGCCTGGGAATAGAGGCCATAATTAAAATTCATATTTAGCATCACATTTTTAGACTGATTAGTCATCTCAAGGACACAGAGCAGGCTTCCAGTGAAATAAAATAGAAAAAAGAGATAAGGGGTAATTGGCGCTCCCTAAACTGATGTGGGTGGAACCCTAAATAAATCAAATTAACACCTGTGTATGTCGTGCTATAAACCACCTAAGGTGATAAGGTGACAACATAAGTATGATTAGGAATATACGTATAAATATCACAGTGCCATATATAGGTGAATGTACATATAAATATCCCCAAAAAATTATATAAGTGAATATATATAAATTCCTGGTATTGCAATTATTATATAACACTATATATTTTGTACGATATAAACAATACATGGGGAAAAAGCCAAGATATTCCCCTGCTAGCACCAAATATTAGCAACCAGAAAATTACCGTGATTTAGCAAAAAACTGAAAAATAAATGAATACAAATAAATAACAAATATAATAGTCCAAGTGATAAGTGTCCAACTCAGTAAAAGACAGCAGTGTGAAAAAACAAGCAAATTGATGTTGTAGATGACAATATGAAAAAAAGAGGTACAAAATAAATAAAAATAAAAAATAAAGTGAAGCTCCAAAACGGCAAAATGTTCATATAGGAATGTGACTCTTGTGCTTCATCAAAATCCAGTGACTTCTGTGATCCCCATTAAGGGTCCCCACTCACCAGCTCTTGGTACCCCTGCAGGGGTGACAGGCATGTTTCAGTAAAGTTAGATGGCCTCCTGTATCCGGTCAGAGCGTCCACGATGCACAAGAGGTGGGGGAGGGGCCTGACAGCGGCACTGTGGAAGCGATCGGCGGATCCGCTCGAGATGAAAAAAACACCAGCTGCACATGAAGCAGGGAGCTGACTGCCTTGCCGGAGCCGTAAGTAAGGTGGCCGGCTCAGCCGAGGATCTCAGGCTGGCCCAGGACTTTTGTGCGGGCCGAGTACGCTCTCCTTCCCGCTATCCCTCTGCCATCCTGGACCTGTTCCTTGTGTGAGCACCCCCTGGAGACGTCCCCAGGCCGTCCGGCCGTCCCTCCGCCCCCCTCTAGTCTCGCTGACGTCCTCGGGCTCCGTCCGGTGGAGCTGTCACCCTACCCACACCATCAGCCATATTGTACCCCTAAAAAACAGTGAGTGGCAGCGGACTGCTGGAAGCCATTTCCCCAGCCCTCCAAATATATCCATGTTTCGCCAGGGGCAGAGGATGGCTGGAGATCCTCAGTGAAGCCTAACCCGAGAAGTCGGCGGTACTGCAGTAGTAAGTGAATCCCTGGAGGGTTCCTCTGGGAGAGAAGACCTACATTTCAAGGTAACACGTAGAGATCTGTAGCAACCTTAAGCAGGACTATAATATGACATGTACCATTCGCAGAGGGCTGTATAAACATATGTGAATTGTCTGGTGACTACATTGCGGCTTAATGTTAATTTGGTTCATGGAGGTTGCGCTAAAATATGCGTTAAGACTCCTTCTGTAAAAAAAAAAAAAAGTTACAAAATATTATAGATGCCGGAATGCCTGGACTTCTGCTGGAGTTATTGCTAACCAAGGAGTATGTAAAAGCGGCTAGCCCTGAACTATTTAGCACTATTTAGTACTTAATTCTACACCAAAAGTATCAAGAGCGAAATATCGATCGCTGGGAATCGCACGGTTCTGTGACACGTACGCACCAAGGAGAGGGAGGGAGGCACGGAGCGTGGAGCGTAGGGGGATAAGAGAAAAAGAAGTGAATAAGCCCAGCAGTACTGGAGAGAGAGGAAAGGTTGGCGAGTGGTGGTGATCATGCGAGGGCGCTCTCAAAGAGGGCTGGAAGCAAAGAAGCCAAGAGAAAGTCTTAATTAAAGTTCCATCCAAAAATATCTGAAGGAAGCAAACCCGGGAAGCCCAAAGAGCCCAGCTCAAGAAAGCAAACAGCAGGGAGAGAAGGACAAGAAGAAAGATCCAAGGAAGAATAAAGGCGCTCACGGTGGAACACACGGCGAGGAAGGGAAAGATAGTAGCCTGGAGGAAGGAAAAACCATGGAACCATTACCAACAAAAACCGAAATGCTAGAAATATTTGCTAAGTTGGAAAATGTAATTAAATCAGAGATCTTCAATGTCAGAACTGATATGGGCCACCTGCTGAAGCGAGTGGAAGTAGCGGAGGAAGTTGCAGAGAAACAGAATCAAGAAATAATCGAATTGAAACAGCAAATAAGGAACTTACAATTGGCCCAAAGGGACACACTCTATAAAATAGAAGAGCAAGAAAACCAAAGTCGCAGACAAAACTTAAGATTGCGTGCCTTACCGGAACAACATGGTGAAGACCTGCCCACCAAAATAAAAGCTATCTTCAACCCAATTTTAGACAGAGGTCCAGATGAGGAACTGAAGATAGATCGGGTCCATAGGATAAGGAAACCCCCAAGCGTCAGTGAAGATATACCAAGAGACGTCATTATCAGATTCCACCATTACAAAGATAAAGCAAGGATCTGGAGCAATCTCAGAAGAGTTCAGCCTGTAAAATTTGATGGGGCAGTGATCCAGATCTTTGCTGATATCTCGGTGGGGACCCTATCCAGGAGGCGACAGTTAAGACCCCTGCTGGAAGTACTGAGGAAGGCAAACTTAAAGTATAGCTGGGGCTTCCCTACATCGCTGAATGTAGTGAAAGCAGGCAGAACAGTTAGATTGAAATATATAGAGAACTTGCAGGACTTCTGTAGAGAGCTGGACATTCCAGTCCCAGTTATGCCTAATTTGGCAGTAGTTAGATCGTGAGCGGTGTTGAGTCACCAATGATGTAGTTTTGACGTACTAGATCAGTAATCTTGAAATGGAGGTTGAGGGTTGGGGGGGTCGGGGTGGGGGAGGGGCGGGGGAGATTGGAGGAAAGGGCGGTGCCCTTTCAAGGAAGAGTTGATGGCCATCTGGCCGCCCGCTTGCCCTGTCCCCCCCTTCATTGGGGGGGAGCAGGGTGACCGCGGTGACCCGCTGTCGGAATCACACCCCAATGCTATGGCTGGACGCAGGCAGAGATCATGGTATTCCTTTGCTGCGGACTTGGAGGCAGGTATTGGCTGGCGGGGGGAGGAGGAGGGGGGACTGGGGTGCGGGGGGAGGGGGGATGGGATCCGGTCCTGCAGGGGCTCCACAAAGGGGTTCTGAAGGAAACATGTGGCATTGTATTGTGGTCCTATCATAAAAACAAGGCGAGATGACAGAGATCACTTGCTTAACATACAATGTAAAAAGGTTGAATTCCCCTTCAAAGAGACACAAGGTGTTAAGAGAGATAGAGCATTACAATGCAGATGTCGTATTTCTTCAGGAAACTCACCTATCACAGGACACACATATTAAGTTGTGTTCCAATTGCTTCCCAAACTGGTTCTATAGTGACTCCCCTATAAAGAGGGCCAAAGGGGTGGCAATTGGGTTCTCAAAACGGACCAAGTTTGTTCTCTTAGAGAGGAGCGCAGATTTGGATGGCCGTTATCTCTTTTTGAAGGCGAGGATCGGAGAAAGGATTTTCACTTTAGCAAATGTATATTGCCCAAATAAAAACTTGATCGAGTATCTGTCGCAAGTCCTGAACAAGTTAATGGATTTCAGGGCAGGAGAGGTGATACTGGCAGGAGATTTTAATTTTTGTTTAGATCCAGCGCTGGATAGCACATCTAAAATTCAGGGAGTAAGTAGGAAACTCTTAAAAAACATAGGGTACAAATTTCACAACTGCCAAATGATTGACGTATGGAGTACAGCACACGAAGGCCAGGGACTATACTTTTTTCTCCTCAGTCCACGGGTCCTAAGGTTGGACTATTTTATGGTAGACCATAGGTTATTAGAATACGTAAAGGATACAAAGATTGAAATAACCACGTTGTCAGACCACGCCCCAGTTCTGATGAGGATGGGGATCCCGGTATCCCGGAGGTCCCCATTTTCATGGCATTTGGATGAAAAACTCATCGACAACCCTAATACTAGTAGTAAACTACAGGAGGAAATTGAGGGGTTTCTTTCAATAAATGACACTGGAGAGATTTCTGGTTCAGTTTTGTGGGAGGCACTAAAAGCCTATATAAGGGGCATTTTGATCTCAATAAAGGCTAATGAGAAAAAAGAAAGCTTAAAAAGAAAAGCAGATCTTATAAAAGAAATCCATCACCTCGAACAATCTCACAAGGCCGTTAGCGGGAGCCCTAACACTCTCCCACAACAATTAATAATAAAAAGAGAAGAACTGAAAGATTTAATGGAGATAGAATCTAACCGTATTCTAAATAAACATCAAAAAGAGAGATTTAGAAGGATCAATAAAGTGGGGAGGCATCTGGCAACAGTACTGAAGAAGAAAAGAGGGATCAACTTTATAGATAAGATCCAAAATAAAAAGGGGGAACTAAAATATACATCCAGAGACATAGCTGAAGAATTTCGGAGTTATTATACAACCCTTTATTCAGTCAGGCAATGTGGGATTGGTACCCAGGAAAGAGAGGAAAGGATGGAAGAGTTCTTAAGGAGGGCAGGATTACCAAATCTCACGGAAAATGATGTAAAGGAATTAGACGGACCGATCACTGAAGAAGAGATCAGGAGGGCCTTGAAGTCATCTCCCTCTGGAAAGAGCTTAGGGCCAGATGGCTTTACAACCTATTTCTACAAAAAATTTAAAGAGTCCCTGGTCCCAAAGCTTTGTCAGATTTGGAACGGGTTGGGGGGTCAGGAGGTGCTATGTGAGGGGGAAGGGAAAGATAGCTCGCTGTGTTCAAGCTACAGGCCGATAGCACTGCTAAATGCAGATATCAAATTATTCGCCAAAGTTCTAGCCAGAAGATTAAAAGATAAAATGACATATTGGATCCACCCAGACCAGACAGGTTTTATACCTGGGAGAGAGGGGAAGGACAACGGCGTCAGGACGCTCCTTGTCATGGAGGCTCTGAAAGCCAACAGGACCCCAAGACGACTTCTGTCGATTGATGCAGAGAAAGCTTTCGACAGAGTAGACTGGGGATTCATGATTAGGACGATGAACACAATCGGCCTGAGCAGTACTATGCTGAACGGAATTCGAGCATTATACAAATCTCCTTCGGCTTTTGTCAGAGTGAATGGTACACCATCGGCGGAGTTCAAAATGGAAAACGGGACCAGGCAGGGTTGCCCCCTGTCCCCCCTTTTGTTTGTTTTGACTTTGGAGCCCTTACTGGCCTCGATCCGAAAAAATCCGGATATAAGCGGATGTGTGGTGGGGAGAGAAGAACACAAGTTATCAGCTTTTGCCGATGATGTACTATTTTACATTGTCCAACCGAGAATCTCGATTCCCAACCTACTTGATACCCTGAGGAGATATGGAGAGTTATCCAACTATAAGGTCAACCTTAATAAGTCAGAAGTTTTAAACATTAACATCAATAGACAAGAAGTAACCAAACTCAAGGAAACTTTCCATTTCCCGTGGTGCAAAAAAAATCAGCTATCTGGGAGTTACATTAGCAAACACTTTTAGGAAAATTTATCTCTTAAACTATATCCCACTCCTAGACGAGATTAAGCAGGAAATTAAAAAAAGCATGCATCTCCCGATCTCGTGGATCGGACGAATAAACACTGTTAAAATGACCCTGGCCCCGAAGATCCTGTACAAAATGCAGTTGCTCCCAATTCCTCTTCCGCAGACCTTTTTCAGGGTATTGAACAACATTATCACTAGATTTATATGGATAAACAAGAAACCACGGATCGCTTACAAGGTCCTGAGTAGGGATAAAGCACAGGGTGGTCTGGCACTTCCAGACTTAAAAGATATCACAGGGCGATAGTATTATCACGGGTGATAGATTGGGGAAAGGATTTGATAGATAAAAGATGGGTAAACTTAGAAAAAGATTTGGGCAATGCAAAACTAAATCAATTAATATGGAATCCCCCTCACTTTAGGAAGCTAGGCACTAATCCACACATTATAACACGCCACACTTTTAAGACATGGGATCGGCTACACAAACAAAATGGGAGTTTAATTCGCCATTTATTTATTTAAAAGACAATGAGTTTTTTCAGCCAGGGATGGGGGAGGTGGGAGGGAATTGGATTATAAAAAATGATACACAATTGAAGGATATCACGAAGAATGGTAAAATTGTCACCTTTCAGGAGTTAGCCCTGCTCAAGGACCTAATGAAAATATAACCAGGTTGCGCACTTCACCAATAGTTTACCAGGTCCTATCAGAGATAAGAAAAATCGTAGGCCCTTGGAGAAACTGCTCGTGAGGGATAAAGTAATTAGGAAAACAACAGAATTATATAAAATATTGATGGATGAGGGAGAGGGAGTGAAGCCGATATTTATCAAAAAATGGGAATCCGAACTGGGATCTGTAACTAGTGGAGTGACATGGGAGGCCATTTTCAAGGTAACACACAAATCAGCAGTGGACATGAGAACGATAGAAACAAATTTTAAATGCCTATCCAGATGGTATGCGATGCCAGATAAAATAAATAAGTTCCAACCGGAGAAACCTGCAAATTGCTGGAGGGGGTGTACCGACAGAGGAACGATGGCTCACCTCTGGTGGGAATGCCCAATTATTAAAAAATTCTGTCAGGAAGTGCTAAAGATCATAGAGGAGACAACGGGAAATGCGATTAGGGAGGACCCCTGGGTGTGTATGTTCCATGAGACAGAAGGTCTCAATAGAAAGTATAGTGCACCTTTAACTCCGGTATTACTAAACTCGGCAAAAAGCCTAATCCCAAAAAAATGGCAAGAGGTTGTGGGCCCAAACATCCGCAATTGGCTAACAAGGGTCAATGAAATCTATATCTTAGAGGTAGGCGAGGTGGAAGATATCGGGCCAGGGGAAGAAGCAGACTATGATAGAGACAAGTGGGCGAAGTGGATACTCTTTAAAAAAACAGGGAGATTTGCTGAGTTGTTTTTGTGAGAATGTTCGCCCTCATTGGCGGCATCACTGCAGGATGGGGGGGGGGGGGGGTTGGGGTGAGATTTCAAGCAGCATATAATGGGCTAGCCATAGGATGTACGGCTTGTATTTTTGTAAAGGACTAATAAAGAACTTTAAAATTGTAAAATTACGAAAAAGTAAAGGCTATGCTACTATGATGTGACGATAATGAGATAAAAATGAGCTATTTATGGTAATTTAACCTCTCAAATGAACTTGCTGAAGTAGCAAAGAAAAAAAAAGAAAAAAAAAAAAGAATGGGAGTATTGTGTAGATGTAATGGAGATGAAGTTTACAGGATTTAGACAGCGATTGGATTTGGGGTCCAGGATGAAAATCAACATCGTAAGAGTGTCTGTTGGAATTATATAAATTATTTCAGAACTCCTACTCCCCAACCCTTAGGCTCAGTTCACATTTATGCGTGTATGGCTGATGTGTTTTTGAGTCTCATTTTCCGGTGCTTTATGCATTTTTTTCGTGCATGCTTTTGATACGTTTTTAATGCATTTTGTATTTTTGGAATATGTTAATGTTGCTAGGAGGAGGTGTCTGTTGTCATGCAGGAAAACCCACCAAAAATGCTTGTACATGCATTTTTTTCATGCGTTTTTATGCAATTCCATTGACGTCTTTAGAGCCAAAAATGCAATGAGCTGCACGTAAAAGAAATCCCTGAATCTTTCCAAAAAATGCACAGTTGAACACTGCATATATGTGAATGTAACCCATAGGAACTAATGTTAAATACACTGTGGTGCATTTCTGAAAATCTGCAAATGCATAGATCTCAACCTAGCCTAAATCCTTATTATTAAGTGGGGGAGGGCTCACTGATGTCCTCTAGATGGTTCACACAAAGCTGTTGCAACTGCAGTTTGCCAGCTTTCCTTTACCATCAAAATGAAGCCCACCTACCAAGAGCGCCAATGACTCTGATATCCTGGATCAAACTGACACTTAATTGAACGTTTTGTAGCTCTACACACCAAGCAAAGGTGTTTTACTTTTGTATTGTTGTTTTTTTTTTTTTTGTAGTAAAATCTTTTTTCTCTGAACATGTTTTTCTGTACCATTTTTTCCCTTTTCTTTCCTTAAACAATATATTTAATTTTATAATCATTAGGCTTATCTCTAATGCACTCAACCAGAACTCAAAAAATTCCTGTCTCGTTGGAGAGCATTGTAAAGCTCTGACATATTCCCGTCTTCCATGAAAGCATGTATTACCAAGATTTTTTAAGATCACAATTGCCACAGCACAGAAGATATTCTGAACAGCACATAATCTTGGTAAAGAACATGAGATGGTAGTGTTTGTGACACCACTGTGATCACATATTCATTGCAGTAGCTGGGAACTAATTCTACCATTTGTCACAGATGGCACTCGGTAAATAACTGCCCACTACTCTGCTGTTGATAAATATGCAGTGGTAGGTAAGTAATTAATATAAACATTATTTCTTAGTAAGGTTGTCTGAACAAGTTGCAAACTTCCCATGCAATAGACTACTAAGCCAATAGAATGAACCAGTTTAATTCTATTCAATGCTCTTCAATGCAGAGCATTGCACCCACAATCAGCAGATCATGGGTGCAAAGTTAAGCTCCCACAGACTCTCAGGATAGCTGTCTGCTCGTACCTCGTATGGGCAGGCAGTTACCTGAGAGCAGGAAAATCAATGGACTATGAGGACGCTAACCAGTGCCTTAGCAGCTCATTAAAAACTACAAGCCGTCAGCTGCAGTGGCTGATGGTACTTGTAGGCATTTGTTTACAGGAAAGTGTGAATGAATGGGGTGGCTATGTGGGTGGAGCCCCGCACGGCCATGCTTTTTTCAAACAGTGACAGCGTGTGTGGGGAGAGGATCCCTGGCCCACTGTCATGGGGGGGGAGGCTGCAGATACTGAACATGTTTAATGTTCCACCCTGAAAATAGGTGGAACATGTTCCATAGGTGGACTTATCCTGTAAATCTCTGATGAGTATGAAGGAGTCAGAATAAATTTATTTTATGGGGGGGATATTGCATCTCTGTCTTCAATAACAGTCTAAATTGGTAATATATGTATATTTAATTTTTACTGCTATCTTCAGATTATGGCTTTGAGTATTGTGGACTTTCCTGTCTTGGTGATTGGTTTCTCAGGACAGGAAGCTTTTTAGTGGAAAAGGATTAAAAGTTTTCTTTCATTTTATTTTATTTTTTAAAAAGTAGATTTTCCCTAACTTCCTGCCGTATTGACTGATGCCAGCAAAACAAGAGGTAAGAAGAAATCTTCCAACAAGAGAACTTGAATGTCTCTGATCAAATCCAAATAGTTTACATATAAATTAGCATGTGAGAGGGGTTTGCACTAGAGTAGTATGAGTACATGTTAGCACTAAACATTCCTAATTAACCCTCCGCACACTGCTGTACCCACATACAGTATGGGTGTAAAGCAGTATGAAGACGGTTAATTGATAATCGTCCCAGCTGGGACACAAGTAAAGTCCAACCCAGCCAAGATTCTGACATTTTCCCCACTATGTTCAAAATGTAAAATACATTGGCAGCAGTTCTACCTTAATTATGAAAGAAGATAAACTGTCATTGCCAGGTATGCATATGTGTGTGTGGTATGTGTATTATGGTTTTTCTAATCTATTATGAAATACAAATATGCTTATTCCTTTCAGAAAGGGAAATCTTTAGGCCACGCACTTATTTCCAAGAAATCAGATAAAAAAAAAATTATCAAAGGCTAATTTTTTATGTGAATTTCAGAGTGTTTGGAGTAATTTAAATATTTCATTATTAAATCACAGTCCTTATACTAGTAATAATTTCCTGTCTCAAAGAATCCAATTTTGTTGTCCCACATCGCAGAATAGGAATGAATAATATTTTGCCTCTAGTTTGTTTCAAACAATAATTCATTTTTTAACTTTCGTGCAGCATTTACTCAGTATAGTTCATTTATAGGCATATGAAGTCTATTTATAATTTGGCATGTGTTTGTTTAACTCTGTTATAACCATAGAAAGTTTATGTAACAGGAACTTGACTGTTTAAAGAATTGTTCACTTTCAGAAAACACATAGGAGGCACCTTCAAATGTTAGATATTATGGCCTCGGGAGGTCCTGCCACTTAGACAGATTCTAGTGGAACAAAACCTCATGCAGACTAAAACAGCCCGTAGACTATACAGGTTTTTTGTTTTTTTTTCGTTCAACAATTGGGTTGAATGAAAAAAAACTGACCTCATTCCCCCTGGTAAAGTACCTTGTGCCCATGTTAAAATGATAGTAAACCGCAGGCTTTTTTTTTTTTTTTTAACCTGCAAGGCAAAGTTATAATGTGTTGGTATGCATCGCATACTAGCACATTATGTGAAAGCTACCCTAAAACGAAGCCCTCCAGTGGCGTGCTGTCACTGCTGACAGGGTTTCCATCTTTACTTTGCGAGTAAATATCTCCTAAACGGTGTACTTTTTGTTATACATCAGCCTGTCACTCGGAAGACAGAGCAGTCCGAGCGGCCATGCTGCTTTCAGCCGCTTGTTCTGCTGTGTCTTCTGTGAGTGAGTGACAGGCCCAGCGGGAGATCGCCCGGCACTCGCGGGGTATGGCCGAGCCGCCACCAGCCCGGTATTGTAACATGGCGGCGGCGATGACAGGGGAGGGGTCGGGCCTGGCCAGTATTTGCTCCATAAGATGCAGAGACATTTTCCCCCATTTTTTGGGGGGAAAAAGTGTGTCTTATGGAGCGAAAAATACAGTAAATATCAACCAAGGGAGTTCACTCCCACTTTAAAGAGAACAGGAGTCTTTTCTGAATAACTGTGGGCGTTAGCTGTGGAGGTCTGTGGGCAGGGTGGGTTTTCAGAATCTGGAAGTCCCCTTTAACAATAGGGTTGAACCCAGATTCCACTCCCCCCCATGTAAATAGGTATGGAGTACATAGTGCTCCTAAATATACACAAAAAAAGTTGTAACCTACAAATAAAGTTACACAAACTTTATTAAAAAAATAAAAATCCCCCCCAAAATGTCCCCCACTGTAAGTCCATTACCAGTCATGTCATCCAGTTATGCAGATTCCCGCTGTTGCAGCCAAGACACAACCTGCGCGTTTGCTTGTTACCTGCCGACTATACATGGTCAATGGCATCACTGCCCCAGTAACCCTCTCTCATAGTCTGTTATCATTTTCTTTGTTGTTAAACTATCCCTGCCCCTTTGCTTACATGGCTGGTTCCGGCCTTGTAAGTGAATGGGACTGGAGACATCCCGAATTGTTAAGGGCTTTGCAGTGCCTGCAACCAATGACATGCTTAACAACTACTGACAGTGGGAAATTGCCATGTGTAATAGAAAAAGTAATGCTATTATACATGACCTTCGGCTCCTGACAAATGGGTAAATGTTCGGGCGTGCACCGAATGTCTGAACAGCCAAAATTCAGCCTGAACTTGTGATTGGACCAAACCATCAGCTTATCCCTACTCAGCATGCCATTCCTTTAGTCCAGCTTGCCTAAGAGCCCTTGCACACTGGGGCGGTTTGCAGGCGCTATTGCGCTAATAATAGTGCCTGCAAACCGCCCCGAACGTGCCGCTACTTTCATTCCAGTGTGCAAGCCCCGAGGGCTTGCACACTGGAGCGATGCGCTGGCAGGACAGTAAAAAAAGTCCTGCTAGCAGCATCTTCGGAGCGGTGAAGGAGCGGTGTGTATACCGCTCCTTTACCACTCCTGCCCATTGAAATCAATGGGACGGCGCGGCTATACTGCCGGCAAAGCGCCTCTGCAGAGGCACTTTGCGGTGGTATTTAACCCTTTCTCGGCCGCTAGCGGGGGGTAAAACCGCCCCGCTAGCGGCCGCATACCGACGGTAAAACGCCGCTAATAATAGCGGCGTTTTACCGCCGACGCCGCCCCAGTGTGCAAGGGCTCTAAGGCTGCTTTCACACTGCTCTATTGCAAATACTTTGTAAAAATGCATATGACAAATTTTTGCCATATTTCCGTTGCGTTTTACATTTATGAAGAAAGGAGATTTGACTCAAAAAATGTACCAAAAATGCAACCACGGGTGCAATTTTTGATGCTTTATTGCCTAGTTTTATATGCGCTTCAATGGGGAGGTGCCTTTTTGGTGCAACAAAAATTCAGCATGCCGGATCTTTAAAAACGCAACTGACTGGCGTGAAAAGTTCCATAGGATTTAATTATCATGCATTTTTCTTCCTCTTTTGGTAAGGCAAGAACGGAAGAAAAACTGATCTTTGTGATAGGGCCCTAACTAAATTAAAGTGCTGAAGTTATGTTAAGCAATTAGGAAGAACACAATAAACAATAACTGTTGACTTTGTGAATAAGAAATGCATAGTTTAAATGTTAAAATCATTTAGGAAGTACTGTAATATTGTATCTGTAAGGCAGATACAAAATGCACACTTAATTACAGCTCTGTTCTCCTAAATTCATACTTAAATATGGAACTGACGTTGACTTATTATCAGCCTCTAGCAGAGCTACAGCCTCCTGCAGCAGAGCTTAGACTGCGGGGGGGGGATAGGTACAGAAAGCCAATTAGTAGTGCTATAGTGAAAGGAAAATGTCGATAGGCGGAGATAGCAGGATGACAGAGAGATGAGCTCATCAGGGTGCTGCTTTCTCTTTCACTGTTCAGTCATAGAAAGGCTGGAAGAGGGACTAGACCTGTTGGTGGGTGGCATGTTGTGCAGCTGCTAATGCACCCAACTGGTTGTAGTCTCCCTATGCAGGGTGGCAATGTGGGTAATGCGGTGGCAATCTGCAGATCAATCACTTCCTGGTTAGCTGCCAGAGGTAAACACATGATCCCTGGTTACTTCTGGTGATAGGGGAACCTTACAGAGGACTCATTTGTCCCCTGCACTGGCCTCCAAGTGGCCATTTTGGGGGAGCCTGTGTCCGACTGAACACCAAGCTCTCCCTAGATTTGGACAGCCATCTTGGACACAGAGAGGTTATGTATAGCCCCTGATAGCTTATTTTTGGTGCCTATAGCATGGGAAGTGTGCATTCAGGGATAGACACTCTCTAGTTAGGGAAAGGCAGACTAAGCCTACAGTGGGGATAGCTTAGGGAAGTTTCTGCATATCCCCTGCATACTATCTGGCGTTTGCCTGCTGTCCAGATGCCACTCTTCTTCCAGCACATCTCCTCTTCTGAAACATGTAGCAGCCTTAAAGGTACCTGTTTAAAAAAGCAATCCTCCAGCACTATGCTATGTGTAAATTTTGCAATTTTCACAGCATGGTCTTTACTGTCCATAGTTCAACTTTGGAAAAGCAAATGCATTGTTGTAAAACTGAAAAACAAAAAAAAAGAAAACTGTATACTGCACTCTTTCACTGTTCAGTCATAGAAAGGCTGGAAGAGGGACTAGACCTGTTGGTGGGTGGCATGTTGTGCAGCTGCTAATGCACCCAACTGGTTGTAGTCTCCCTATGCAGGGTGGCAATGTGGGTAATGCGGTGGCAATCTGCAGATCAATCACTTCCTGGTTAGCTGCCAGAGGTAAACACATGATCCCTGGTTACTTCTGGTGATAGGGGAACCTTACAGAGGACTCATTTGTCCCCTGCACTGGCCTCCAAGTGGCCATTTTGGGGGAGCCTGTGTCCGACTGAACACCAAGCTCTCCCTAGATTTGGACAGCCATCTTGGACACAGAGAGGTTATGTATAGCCCCTGATAGCTTATTTTTGGTGCCTATAGCATGGGAAGTGTGCATTCAGGGATAGACACTCTCTAGTTAGGGAAAGGCAGGCTAAGCCTACAGTGGGGATAGCTTAGGGAAGTTTCTGCATATCCCCTGCATACTATCTGGCGTTTGCCTGCTGTCCAGATGCCACTCTTCTTCCAGCACATCTCCTCTTCTGAAACATGTAGCAGCCTTAAAGGTACCTGTTTAAAAAAGCAATCCTCCAGCACTATGCTATGTGTAAATTTTGCAATTTTCACAGCATGGTCTTTACTGTCCATAGTTCAACTTTGGAAAAGCAAATGCATTGTTGTAAAACTGAAAAACAAAAAAAAAGAAAACTGTATACTGCACTATGGGGCTTCCTTTTCTCCTTTCTCTCGCTTGAGATTGCTTCATTAAGTGTTGGAAGTACAGAAGAGCTATTTCCTCTGTGGTAAGGAGGGTGGATATTTTTAGGTGCAATCTTCATGCTGTGGGATTCCCTGAACCACCAGCTGGAAGGACTGAATTACACGAGTGATTAGACCTCTGTAATGCGGGGGTCTTATGCTCTGGTAAATGCGCTGTGATGGTGGTGATTGTCACATTAGTAGGTGGTCGGCGAAGGAGCAAAACATTTTGTGCACAAGTGGATTCCTCGATTATGGATTCATCGATTACTATTATTTTATTATTATTTTATTATTATTATTTAAAAGTGGATTCATCGATTACTATTATTTCATCACAAACAGGCTTATGATTTATTGCTATATTGGACTTTGACACTTTTAATGTGTATGGTTTTTGAATGTTACAGCATCATGGCTAGCCCTGCCCACAGACCTGTAAATATTACTAAACCGCAGAAGAGAAAAATCAAGTCTCCTCCACTGCCAGACAGGATTATGTTTTAGGGCAAAAATACAAATTATTTGGCAGCTCTCTTATATGCATTTGATCTGTGTATTAAGCTATTTGCGTAGAGTTCAACTGAAAGAAATCCTTCAACAAATATTGGAGTTTGGATTTAATATTAACAGAAAGTGTATTGGTGAACAATGATTGCAGACTCAAAACTCAGTAAGAAAGTGACGTGTATGCACACTGTACTGTAAAGTCCAGTGGGGCAATAAATAGTCTATAAAAGCCAAAACATTTTAACCCAAGTCTTACTGCTCCAGAGGTGTGGAAGAAAAAAGCACAGGTGAAATATCAAACAAACAGGAAGAAGAACTACAAAAATCTTGTGCTTTTTCACACAAAAAAATATATATATAATAAAAAGTCAATTTTGCACTCACAATGGAAGGAATAGTATGAGGAAACAGGGCATATAAACAAACTTTCATCAGGTTAACAGTTCATGGGGTAATGGTTTCCAGGTTAACCACCCAAAACTGGTAATAAACATAGGAATCCAACAACCCAGCAAATCAAATAGACACCAACAAGGGAAAATAATGGTAAACATAAAAGAGATACATTTCTTTTATCTGTGGCCCACGAAATGAGGACAGGAACTGGCAGATCCTGTGGTAATTGGCAGGAACTATAAGCAAAAGGATAACTCCACAGTGCATCCACTGAGAGTGGGACAGTGGGTCCACCAGATGGCAGCAGGTTGTGGTGTCCTCAAAGCTCCATATGTGTAACACCTCTGGGTAGAAGGGGATTTGTTATGGCAATGCATTTCAAAGTGACTACTGGCTTTTCAAGCCAGTGACATGGAGTGAAGGTGCTGGCTATGGATAGCTGTGGAGGGGAACTGAAATATGTAGTATTGCAAAGTAATGGCACTAAGGATGTGAACCTGGGGGAGACAGTACTAATTGCCTGAAAAGATATGAAAAGGTCATTAATCCCATGCCAGCTAACTTTAGTGCCAGCAGGGGAAAGGATAACTGTGTTTTAAAACAGCAGCAATTTGAATGAAACATGGAAGAAGAAATTACAAAAAAAATAGGTAAACATGCAAAATTAACTATACACAGGCAAAATAAAAAAAAATCTTAATGAGCTACTGAAGCGCTAAATAGGGTAAATAAACTAGGGACCATAAAGGTACAAACAAGTAAAATACGGCGTTATGGATTCATAAGGTATACTGTTACTATGAATGGGGCAAGGGATGGATAAAAGTAGAAGCATAGACATAGACATCAATTGATAATAAATAGGCATGTGCAAGGAAAAAAACTGTGTAATATGAATGATAGTGGGTATGCAATTTGTAAAACATTAAAAAAAACAATAAACATCATCTAACATCAGAAAGGCTGTTCTGAGCCACAGAACAGATAAGCAATTTATCTCTTTCACATTAGTTTCCTTTGATGTTGTTAGTTGATCAGTTTGCTGGGTTCCTGTGTTTGTTACCAGTTTTGGGTGGAGAACCTGGAGACCATTACCCCTATGAACTGGTACCCTGATGCAAGTTTAAAGAGAAGCGCAATTTTTTTTCAATTTCATTATAAGTGCACAATCAAGTTTTTATTATATATATGTTTTTTGTTATGTTTAGCTCTGCTTTTTTCTTCCACCACCTTTGGAGTAGTAAGACTGTAATCAATCTGTTTATTAATCTGTTATTACACCTTTGAACCTTCCAGACATTGTGCGTGCACATCCCTTTCTTTCTGATTTTTGGGTCTGCAATCATTGTGCACCAATACTCTTGTTTTCTATTTGTTTATTTTAAAGCTAGGTTCACACTGGTGCGTGGGAAAACACTGCATGTGATTTGTACCACATTTTTGTGCACATTTCATGCAATGTCTAAAAAAGCTCAAAAAACAGTATTATTTAACTATTTCAGCCATTCTGTGAGACCAGAGTGAGTAGCAGCAGCTGAGAGAGCAGCAGTGTACTTGTATCTACCTCAATTTCGGTGCTTTTACTATGGATCCCACAATGAGCATATGTGAGGAAATGCTCCTGACGTTGCTGTTGATGAGGCTGGAAAGACGACGGAAATTACGTGCGAGAACCAGAGTTCATTGCTACTGGACTCATTCATTGATTGCGCAGCACATGTCTGTAGGATATTTTTCCAACATATATGTACAGCTGCATAGTTCATTATATATATATATATATATACATAAATTGAGGTAGGTGGAACACTTTGGTGGAGGTGGGTCAGGCACGCCTCTTTACCATTACCTCTGGGCACCCACCTGCTGACCTTTAACCTTTGTAGGAGGTTCCTATTCCAATCCCTGAGTCCTAACCTTGTTCTTCAAGGGGAAACCCTAACCCTAACTGTAACCCCCAACCCTAACCCCTAACTCTAAACCCTAACTCTAACCTTGTTCTTCAGGGGGAAACCCTAACAGGAAACCCTAACAGGAAATCCTAACCCTAAACCCTAACCCTAACCTTGTTCTTCAGGGGGAAACCCTAACCCCCTAACCCTAAAGGGAAACCCAAACTCTAACCCTAAAACCCCAACCCTAACCCTAACGGGAAACCTTAAATGCTAACCCTAACCTTGTTCTTCAGGGGGAAACCCTAACACTAACCCTAATGGGAAACCCTAACGGGAAACCCTAACCATAATGGAAAACCCTAAACCCTAACCTTGTTCTTCAGGGGAAACCATAATCCTAACCCTAACCCCTAACTCTAACGGGAAACCCAAACCCTAATCCTAAAACCCTAACGTGAGAGTCATGTTGTGTGGGGTGGAGGGGCTGAGTAAACATTGCTATGAAATGCCTGCTGAAGTTGGAACTTAGAAAATATCAGACTGGGTAAAGACACTGATTAGATAAGTTAGAACTTGGATGAAGGGTGGGTGTCCAAGATAACAGGTTGGGGTGAGGGGAAGAAACAGTCCTGTGAATCATTGTCGAATCTACCTAGAATTTAACATGAGGGCAAAATGCAATCAAAAAAGCCAGATAATAAATTTCATGCAACTATGTTTAATCAAGTCGGGGGTCAAGCTTAATGATGGGGTCATCTGGTTCAAATTTAACAACATAGAGGTCAAATTCCAATTCTACTTTGGCTAACAGCAATGCTAGTGGTGTATTGGATTGGATCATGGGCTCATTAGAGGTATATAAATGGTCTATGAAACATTGCAAACAATTATAAGTTTTTAAAATATTTAATTTAATTCTTAGTGGTTTTTCATCATTTGCTATAATTTTTAAGTTTTGTAATGTAAAAAAATAGGGCACCTTATAAAACGCTTCTAAACAAAAACGAGACTAAACGCCAGTACCGCGTTTGGCGTCTGAAACGTCGAAAACTTCAGCATCTGAACTCATTTTTTTGCCTTCAAAGAAAAGCCTGTAAACGCAACTGCCTAAAAATGACATTAAACGAACCTGTGTACATGTACACATAAGATTTGGATGAGTTCAGGGGCAGCTGAAAAAAGCATCCAGCTGCCTCTGAACGTCCGTTTAGCAGCAGCAGTGTACAGGAGGCCTAAGATAACATTGACATCCGCAACAGATCGCATGGATGCACTGCAAATGCTTAGAGTGCGATACGGGGTAACGCAGCGAATATTGTATGTTTCCTGCATCGCATTAGTGTGAATTGAGACACAATCTCAAGTTTGATGATAAGCACAATTTTCTCAATTTCATTGTGAGGGTAAAATCGACTCTTTATTATATTTTTACATTTTGAGATAGCACATAAGGTCTGTGTTCCCTTTTTGTTGTTTGTTTGTTAGGAATTTAGGACTCATTAATTTAATTTTGATTGTTTTTTCAATATGGAAATGATTCTAGAAACTGCAAATGGACATTGCCAAATATTATAACAAGTAGGCACATCAATGTACACTGATCTACAATTAGGTACATTCATCAAGAGTAAAGGTTCTGTGTCTGAAGTTCTTGCATCATTAAAGTATTTCTATGAAAATAATGAATGCTGCGTAAACTGTTGGCGCTATATAAATCCTGTATAATAATAATAATATAAGACATTCAATTAGGACATGACATCAAATGCATAGCACTTAAAAAATAATGCCACATTGGGAAAGATTCAATTTGTTTCTGCAGCTTAAGATTTTGGGTGGAATTTTGATTATTTGCAACCATATGTAACATTCTGTTTCTCTAGTCTCTACAAAACAAATGCCCTCTTACGAGGCACATGGAGGGTTAAAACAGGTCAGTGTGCACAGTATTGCAGTGCTTGAGGTAATGGGATTTTTATTAGAATGCTACCTCATTACGTCTGGAGTACTCAGAGCAGTGCAGTAAAATGCTCATTAAGGTCCAGTCTACAGACACATTATCCAAGGAACATCTCTCAGACAATAGACACAAATGGTCCATCACCACTAATGCACAGCACAAATGGGGAGCTGTTCTGCCATCACTACCAATACAGCATAGAATCTGTATATCTATCACAGCACTGAATTGTCAGAGTAGGTGTGTGTCACTGTGTGCTTCTTGGAGTAAAGAGGTTGTTTTTAGCAGAGCTACTCAATTGAAACTTTGTCCTTTCATCTCCTGCTGCAGAGGATATTTTCCTCTTGGCTCTGATGGCTTTTATACTATAATTGACACGTTGTCTCCTTGTATGATCTGCAGGGCATTGTGTTCTTAATACAGACAATATCGTAGTGGCCTTTAGAGGTGGAAAGTTTGCTCTGTAACCTAAAAACATAAAAACTTCATGTGAACCCAAGATTTCAAGGATTCGCCCTGTGGGCATGTCATTGAGTCACCCTGGACCCACTTCAAAATGCTGCAAGAAGCCACGCCACTTCCTACTAACTTTTGATGAGCATCTTAGGGAATACGAAAAACCATTTTGGCAATCATTTTGTAGAGCATTTTTAACACAAGGCAATCTACTAATACCATCACAATGCACAGTTTAAACCTTCTATTGTAAAAATTTTGGTGCATAGTTAGCAATACAAACAAATGACAGTCGGGCAGTTTAGGTAATGGTTTGTCTTCAAAGCTCTGCAAAATGCTGCAAATGTGTTACAGGATTTCAGGCACAGGAGTTGCAAGTACATAATAAAATTAGACTTATGCATACAATTTACCCAATGAGAGGCTACCTGTTTGCCATTTGTTTGTTAATTTGCTTGATAAATGTCCCCCATAGTTATTAATATATTTAACATTTTTCTAACAGGTACAAATTGCAGCACTTTCCTTTTGTCTGAAGATGACACTGTTACAGTTACAACAGTATTATAATGGTGGTATTCTCCTGATGTAGAATTTGTGACAGCTGCAGTCCTAAAAAATGAAGTGTTCTCTGAATGTACTGCTTCATTTGTTCCCTACCTCATTGCTTCCTAACCTTATTGAATTGCATACACTTTAAATTAAAACAGTGTTTGCCAAGCACCTTCTGGTGTGGACCCACTTGCCTCATCTATCCCACAACTTGTTAATGTTTATTATGTTTACTTTATGTAATCTTTATTTCCATGTATATAGTTCAAACTAATATTATTTCTAACTAACTAAAAATCATCAGATTAATTAGTAATGTATGTAAAATTACAGATTTAATGACACTTAAAATTAGAACTTCAGATTAAAAACTTTTTAAAGTATACATTGCCCAGAAATAATAGAAATTAAATTAAAAATGAAGCTTTCACTGCAATGCTCATTTTCTATTTGGCCCTGGCCTCTGCAGATCATCCACTTCTCTGTCAATCTCCGGTCCTCTTGTGGGCTTACATACAATACTGTAAATTGATCTCTACATCAGCCTTTTCAACCAGGGTGCCTCAAGGTTTCTTCAGGGGTGACTTGGCAAAGGGCCTAAAATTGCCCCAAAACTGTATACAAGCCAGTGGGTGGATGAAACCTGCCCTTTAGTTACACAAAGCCACAGGTTTTCATTGTACATCATTACAAACTTCTAGCTGCCAACCTCCTAATGACCAATGGCATCATCAGTTGCCTGCATATCATCCTTGTTTGACCCTCCCTTGCCTCTCTCCATCAGCTTTGGGTTCTCATTAGCTAAGTGATGGAGAAAAACTGAGGGAAAAGAGAAACATTGTAATACTAGTCAGTACCAGTTTGCAAAACTGTATTTGCTTTGAAAGAATAAATCACCTGTAATGTTGGGTGTCGTACGTGTATTGATGTGGCTGCATTATGTAAAACAATTAGAATAGTTTTTACATTTTAGAATGGAGTGCCTCGAGATTGTCCATAATTTTAAAGGGCGCCTTGATTGAAAAAAAGGTTGAGAAACACTGCTCTATAGTATGAAGGACTGCCCATCACCAACATTAAGCAGAAGAGAAAGGACTCTGGGATGTCAGAAAACTGTGTCACTTAAATTATGAATATCTAATATTCACAACTACTTTAGCTCATACCACTAGAAAAACTACGTTGCATGTTAGCAGTGGTATTACTCATATGTATACTGTAAATCAGTGTTTGCTACATTTGGTCATTTTGCATGTTCTTCAACACAAACGAAGGAAAATAGTAGGATTTTACCAAATCCTGTCTCTATGCTCCCTGGAGGACGATGCTCTGCTTTAGATCACTACTACTGGTCCCACTGCTTACTGGGAAACCATATGATCGAGTTTGCCCAATTGTAGATAAAAAAGATGCTTGTTTTTCTCAGAATGGTATTGTTATTTGTAAATGCTGACATTTGTGCTTTTGTTTCATGTAAGATGTGGTCCATTTAACCACTTGAGCTCAGAAGATCTTACCCCCTTTATGACCGGGGCATATTCAGCACTGTGCTACTTTAACTGGCAATTGCGCAGTCATGCAACACTATACCCAAATACATTTTTTATCATTTTTTTCACACTAATAGAGCTTTCTTTTGTTGGTATTTGATTTTTGATTTTTTATCATATAGAAAAGACTGAACATTTTGAAAAAATATATATATGTTTTTAACTTTCTGTTATAAAAGATATCATGAGTATGAGTATGTATGTATGAGCAGGCTAGACTGTGGTTACCTCCGGAGATCCGGATATTTATTGTTTCTGTCCCCTCCACGTATGGGAGGTATTTCCATGGACTTTGCAGAGATGTCAGACATCTTTACACTTTATTCGTGTCATTGGTGGGTGATAAATATCTCAATATTAAATAAGGATCCTTGGATTGACTGAGCCATTGGATGATATGCACTGGTTGCAGGAATTACCTAACCTATGATTGAATTTTGAGTGGCTTATCATATCCAGGTTTGAGGGTAAATGCCATGTATCCTCTGATATAGCTGGGTTTCCTGTATTTTGGTGGCTGACTGGACATTTTTTTCTTTGGTCTCCCCTTAGCTCGGACGTGCCAGACAATTTTAAGCATAGGTTTGGAGTTATTCCCTATGGAATGAAGCTCTGAGGAAGCAGCCATTGCGCCGGGAAACATGTTGGCAAGCCCCATACAACACCCATTTGACATTATGCTGTGATAAGTTCTTATATTATACTATTTGATGTTTTGTTACACATGTGGTAATTTTATAGATATCGGGGACTCTTTTTTAGCCCCCTTTATGTATTTGAATATGTATCTTCTATGTATATTTCAATAAGCGTATGTTTTTACGAATTTACGTGTATGCTATATCACCAGGGGATCCCCACTTAAATGCCCACTTCCTTACATTCTCTACTGTTACCTTGTAAATTTTTTTAACATCCTGTCATCGGAGTAGCACGGTGACACTATAGTGACACTGTACTATTCTGGGGGGGGGGGCCTGATCAGGGATTTTTTTACACTGTTATTGCTTAAAGCGGAGATCCGCCCACCCTACGAAAAATTACTGCAGCTACTGACTTCTAATATATGGACAATTACCTGTCCAGGGAGTCAGCGATGTCGGTACCCCAGCCGATCTAAGGATCGACTGACTGCAGCCACCACCATTGCCGGTAACCCAGCAGTGAAGCCTTTCAAAGCACGCTGCGCTTTGTAATTAGCCCGGCGGCGGAGGAAGGAGGAAGGGGCCTGAGCTTCGCCACGGCACCGTCTTCAGAATCAGGAAGTTGGAAGGGGGCCTGTCAAAACAGGTCCCCGTTCCCCTCTCCCTCCTGAAAGGTGCCAAATGTGGCACCAGAGGGGAGGAGGAGACAAATAAGCGGAAGTTCCACATTTGGGTGGAACTCCGCTTTAAATATCAATCAATAGTTTCAGCTGTCATGAATGGGTTAACCATTCATGAACAGCTTGCTTATGGTTGAGATCTGTGATTGGCTAAGCTAATAACATGGTACAGGTAGCCAAGTACCATGCAATTGCTTTGGGCCAAACACAGATTTCAACAGTAACCAAGCTGTTCACGAATGGAGAGCCATTCATGATGTACATAATATAACTGGATTACATTTATAGATAAAGCTGATCCAGGGAATATCTGATTGCCTCTTGGGGGATCAGGAAGGATTTTTTTCTCCTGCTGGAGCAAATTGGATCATGCTTTGCTGGGGTTTTTGGCCTTCCTCTGGATCAACTGTGGGTATATGATTGTGTATATGGGATTGTATGATTTTTTTTTCTCTTTTAGTGGTTGAACTAACTATGTGATTGTGATCTCCATAACCAGTCATGGTATAACCCTCCCTTACTCTAACCAAAATGAAAAAAAAAAAAGTTTTGTTCTGCTTTAAAACCCCAGCATGTATGTGGAAAAATATTTTTATGAATAATATTTTTGGAAGCTGGAAGAGATTGATATTAGCTTAATAATTAAATAAAATGCTTGGCTGTACTATAGCAGAACTACTAGACTAGCCAATAGTACATTTCAATCTTAATTTATGAATTATATTTATGAAATATAATTTATGAAAATATATGAAATAGTTTCTTTATTTTGAACTTGGAGGAGCTGGCACAATATACCCCCTTTCTATCCTGCTGCTCTTTAAAGTACAAGGATGCTATGCTTGATTTATAACACACATTTGGATGTCCCTGAAGTCTCTCACAAGGAGCAGTGCATGCAGTTAAAATTCTAATTCATACAAAATGACTGCCATTCTCTTAACTTTTATTCAACTTGACATTCTGTTTGCAAGCAATATGCTCGCAGTCATGAGTGAAGATTTAGAAAATTGTAGGTGGGAGACACTGGTATAAAAATGGTCTCTAACAGGAAAGGGCCCCAAATGTACCTCTGCTGAAATCTGAAAGGTGTAGGAAAAATATGAGCACCACACCAAAGGTTTAGGGGTCCAATATTATTTATTTCAACCTAAGACCACAAGCCAATGCATTTTGGGAGCTATGGACCTCATTTCTCAGGGGTTAAACCTGAAGCTTAGCTAAAAAAATTAAAAAAATCCCTACTGCTTTACTCACATCGCTGGTATCACTCGCTGGTAGGTTAATTAGCTTCTGTCCAAAAACTGGCCTTAGTATATGAATGTGAGTTGGGGACCTTGGATTGTGGGCTCCTTCAGGGTAGGGATGTGAGTGTGCGATGTATGTGTAAATTGACGGCGCTATATGGGTACCTTAAATAAATAATATAATAGATGAACATCTTAATGAGATGCAATGTACAGGGTTAGGGATAATTGTAGACACACACACTCACTCAGGTTGAACTGGATGGACTGGTGTCTTTATTCAACCTAACTGTGTATCTGTGTAACTGTGTGTAACATCGCTTACCTGTAATGAAGCATGTCCGATGTTGTGCAGGCAGCTGGATCCTGAAAACATCTTCACTGTAAGGATGCCTGTCCTCTTCCTGTCTCTGAGTTTCAGGTGCTATAATGGTTAATAGTTTCTGATCTTCAGGCAAAACAGCAGTATAGGTCTGATGGGGAGACGCCTCCTCTTTTCTTCTCCTCCTTTGAGAAAACTTCTTTCATTGATTACTCTGCTTGTAACAAGATCTATTAATGGGGAAATGTCTGATCAGTCACAGGATTCCCCCCCCCCCCCATTCACAGTTGGGTTGCAAACAGTGTAATAAATGAAAGATCTTCATTACAGGTTAGTGATGTGACATAGGCTAGCCATAGGTGAAGCAAATTTCTCTCCTGTAACCACGGGTTGCAGTTAAGAAATTTCTAGATTCCCCTATCAACACAGACATTTTTAATAGGGGAATCCCTCTTGTGGAGCTGTTGTATTCTCACTACTGAGGGGAGAGGGGGGGAGCAGCCACTAGCAATAATCGCATGAAAAATCCAGCAGGCTGGTTATACCCAAGTTGATCCATTGATCAACTTGGGTACTCCTGCCCATACATATTTTGAATCACAGGCGGAGATTCAAACCATCTATGGCTGCTTAAGGCAGCAGGTTGCATAAAAACAAAAATGTCTCAATTCCTCTATCAACACATGGGGGAATCCTTCCTGCTGTGTCTATGTATTCTGACGGCGGGGAAACTTTCCTGCCATCAGAATACACTGATCAACGCCGCCAGCTATAGCCAGCAGTGCTGATCGAGCTGGGAAAATAAAACAGGGTGGTTGTAAGAAGTTGATCAATAGATCGACTTCTGTACAACATCCCTGCCCATACATGGATCAATATTTGGCTGGTCCCTGCTGAACCGGCTGCATTTCAAACCATGTAGGGCCAGCTTAAAACTGTAGGGATTTTTTTTTTCCTAGCGAAACTTCAGCTATAAACTGCTGGCTTGAATATAGTGTTGGATGCATATGGGTTAATAAAGAAGGTCCAAAAACATGCTTCAGCAGATGGTTGTGTCGGACTTATACGCAACCAGCTTCTACATGCGTATGAATGTGTTGTGGCAGTCAGAGAAAGTGTAGTGTATTGTTAATGAGCTCATTATTTTGTGTTGTTACCTATGTGAGACAAAGAAACATGTTCCTTACCTGCCGACCGCCCACATTACATATCCGTCATCATTTGACGTTTAGTACCAGGGTTATGGGAGCAGCTAGCTGACATAACACTAGTATAGTTTTTTACTGTGGGCAATTTGGCATCCGATTCAGCGGATTTACCACAGAATCACTTTTAGGGTTGGCAGGAGAGGTGCACCGTCGCTTTCCGATCAGTTTCACATTTACCATAGCTGTCGGTAAACCCGGATATTATCCAATCTGTTGGATGGACTGGCAGGAAGTCCAGTGAGGGCAAGATGGCCTCCACTCAGCTCTATGCCCTCGGAGAACCGGAGCGACCTCCGATGTCACTTCCGGTCCTCGGGACAGATCGACAGGATTTTTTTTTCTTAACCACTTGCTGACCAGCCACTGTCGTACTGCGGCAGGTCGGCTCGTTCCTGTGAAACGCCGTCATTGTACGTTGGCTCAGGAACTCTATGTTGTGGGTGCACGCCCACTGGCCAGGGGGGGAGCCAATCAGCGGGTGGGGCGGACTCTATGTCCGCCGGCCACCCGCGATTGTTCCCCGCAGTGACAGAACAGGGATCTGCCTGTGTAAACAAGGCAAATCTCCATTCTGACAGGGGAGATCACACATATCCTGTCTTTCTGCTATGCATTGTGTTTCCCCAGGCAGCCCATCCCCCATACAGTTAGAACACACCTCCAGGGAAAACATTTAACCGCTTGATCGCCCCTGATGTTAAACCCTTCCCTGCCAGTGTCATTAGTACAATAACAGTGCATATTTTTAGCACTGATTACTGACAAATAATGTCACTGGTTCCCAAAAAAGTGTCAAAAATGTCAGTTAGGTGTCCAATCTGTCTGCCGCAATGTTGCAGTCCCACTCAAAATCGCAGATCACCGCCATTACTAGTAAAAAAAATTACAAAATAAAATGCCATAAATCTATTCCCTAGTTTGTAGATGCCATAACTTTTGCACAAACCGATCAATATACGCTTATTGCGATTTTTTTTTACTATAAATAAATAGAAGAATATATATCGGCCTAAACTGAAGAAGAAATTCTTTTTTTTATATATTTTTAAAAATTTTTTGGGATATTTATTATAGCAAAAAGAAAAAAAAGAAAAACCACAGAGGTGATCAAATACCACCAAAAGAAAGCTCTATTTGTAGGAAAAAAAGGACATCAATTTTGTTTGGATACATACGTACGACCGTGCAATTGTCAGTTAAACAAATGGCCTGGTCATTAAGGGGGTCAATTCTTCTGGTCCTTCGGTGGAAATGTTATTTTTTAGTCTTTTTTTTTTTTTTTTTTTGCTTTTAAAGATAAATGAAAGATCTAAGGACTTTTGACTCCCGATCTCTCAATAAAGAGGACCTGTCATGCTTATTTATATTACAGGGATAATGTAAAAATAAAAAGCAAAATAAATAAGAAAAAACGATTTAAAGCACCCCATCCCTCCATGCTCACGTGCAGAAGCGAACGCATAGGGAAGTTGCGCCCGCATATGTAAACGGTGTTCAAACCACATATATCAGGTATCACCGCGATCGTTAGTGTGAGAGCAATAATTCTCATGCTAGACCTCCTCTGTAACTCTAAACAGGTAATCTGTAAAACAATTTAAAATGTTGCCTATGGAGAGTTTTAAGTACCGTAGCTTGTCGCCATTGCACAAGCGTGCACAATTTTAAAGCATGACATGTTAGGTGTCTATGGACTCAGCATAACATCATTTTTCACAGTATACAAAAAAATTGGTCTAACTTTACTTTTTTGTTTTTTTTTAATTCAAAATGGTGTATTTTTCCCCAAAAAATTTAATTAAAAAAAAAAACTGCGGCGTATATACAGTGTGACATAAAATATTGCAACGATTTTATTCTCTAGGGTCTCTGCTTAAAAATGTATACATAATGTTTGGGGGTTTTCCAGCAAAAAATACTAATTTAAACTTGTAAACAAAAAGTTCCAGAAAAGGCTTGGTCTGCAGGTGCCTCCCTCCCCAGCTGCACAGTCCCGATTTTCCCGGGACAATCCCAACTTTGGGACCCTCGTCCTGATCGGAGGCTGTCCCGATTCTGGATTTTGCCTTATTTGTCCAGGGAAATCGGGAATGTTTGACTCTGCAGCAGCTGGCCCCAACAAAATGGCCGTCCGCGCCACCGCTAGATCATTCCCCTTGTATTCAGTGGAGAGGGGAGGGGGCTCGATCCGTGCAGCCAATGAATTGGCTTCTCTCTTCACAATTCTGAAGCCGGGGTTAGCTGCACGGATCGGCCCCTCCCCTCTCCACTGAACACATGGCACCGCTCGGCAAGACTGCACATGCTCAGAAACGAAAGAATACATACAGAACTAGCCAACACATTATGTCACTTCTGAAACTGCATTCTGTCGTATGAGAATTTTTGTATTGTGAGTATCCTCTTCACTTTCGACATGAGACTAGCATGCAACAAAAAACGGATATACGGTCGTCCGAAAATCTGATCATGTGCACGAGGCTTAATTTTCATCATCCAATCATGTGCACGCAAAAATGCTGTTTTTTTTTATTTTTGTGATTGGGTATTCTTTGCAAAGTGAAGCTTTACCTCATTTACTAAGCTCTGGAGCAACTGCATTTGTAGAGTGCAACTGCATTATGTAAGGTGCACATTCTATTTGCTTTTAGTAAAAAAAAAAAAAAACACACACAAAAGAGCAGTAAAGCACAGCTATTGTGTATCACTGCAAAGCTTAAAGGAAACATCACACCTTCATACAAACATTTACATGAATTTGAACTCCTTCACTATTATCATCGCAAGCACTAACTGGAAAGACTATGCATCCCCTTTAAATTGTAGGTACTTGTGTTGTATGAATGGCAGAGATATATATGAAATCCATTTTGCAGAACTTTTTCTTTTAGAAGTAGTTACACATAAATCTTTCAACTAAATGACAAATCTTTAGTTATTCCTATTATTAGAAAGGTCAACAACACAGAAACTCTGTAAGCCATTAGTAAATGACATTATACAGTGTGAAGACTCGGGGCTTTATATATTTAAGCTACGTACTGTATTTGAATTTGAATGTACAGCATGTAGGCCAGAGCAAGGTCTTTGATTCCTGGAGGGCAAGTTCTGATGCTGGTTTATCGATTAAATCAAAATCTTCACTTTGGGACCTAAAGCCGCTAATCCCCATCCTCACAGGAAGATTAGAATCTCTCTATTCCTCTCTGCTCTGTGGGTGACAGATTTCCATTTTCCAGATTTCGTTTATTGTAGTCACTTGTTTGAAGTCAAATTTTTGCTGCTCTCAAGGACAAAATGAATGAGATTTAGGGGTTTGTCAACTTATGCCAACTCTAAAAGTGTTCTTAATATTGATATTAACTACAGACAGTGATGATGTATACTAGCTGCACTTCCTTTCTTTATGTATTAAAACATTTTTGACACTTTTGGGTAAAGTATTGCAGATTCAGTGAACGTGCAGTGAAAAGGTACATTTTAAATGGTTTACTGCATCCCCTTAATGACCAGGCCATTTTTTGCAATACGGCGCTGCGTTATTTTACCCGACAATTGTGCGGACGTGCGATGTTGTACCCAAATAAAATTGATGTCCTTTTTTTCTCACAAATAGAGATTTCTTTTGGTGGTATTTAATCATCTCTTATTTTTTGCGCTATAAACAAAAAAAGAGCGACAATTTTGCTATAATACATATCCAATAAAGAATGTAAAAAAAAACATTTTTTTCATCAGTTTAGGCCAATATGTATTTCTTCTACATATTTTTGGTAAAAAAAATCCCAATAATTGGATATTAATTGGTTTGCACAAAAATGATAGCGTCTACAAAATAGAGAAAAGATTTCAGGACTTTTTTTTTTGTTTTTTACTAGTAATGGCGGGGATTGGCTATTTTTAGCGGGACTGCGACATTGTGGCGGACAAATCTGGCCCTAAGTGACACTTTTTGGTGACCAGTGACATCAATACAGTGATCGGTGCTATAAAAATGCACTGATCACTGTATAAATGGCACTGGCAGGGAAGGGGTTAACACTAGGGGTGATCAAAGGGTTAAATGTTCTCTAGGGAGGTGCTTTCTAACTGCCAGGGGGATGGACTGACTGGGAGTAGAGAGCGATCGCTGTTCCTGATCATTAGGAACAGCTGATCTCTCTCTTTTCCCATGTCAGAACAGGGATCCACCTTGCCTACATTCTGCCTCTGTGAGGAGCGATCGCGGGTGGCCGGCGACATCCCGGCCGTGCAGCATGCGCATTTGTTTTCCGAGCTGCGGGCACGCGCCCCTGTACTTATTACATGAAAAGAAGTACAGGTACGTAGTTTCGCGCAATAGAATAGAGCCCTGCAACAGTATACATGCAGTGGGCAGTCTTAAAGTGGTTAAAAAATAACTTTGGGGTATGTAAAAAAACAAACATTCATACTCACCTCGGTGTGATGCTGCAGTTGTCCATCATCACCTCTAAGACCGAGGACTGAACGAACACATGACAGCTGATTGCTCAGTTCTCTGTTTGTTCAGAGCGGATAGCAGTGACTGTCAGTCTTTGCTCCACGCTCTGCCTTTCCAGCATTCACTGAAACATTGGTCAGGAGAGGGGGCAGGAAGGGGCTGGCTGTGGCTTTCAGCCATGCACTGAGAGGCAGAGACACCTGTCAATCAGGGATTTGAGTGGATCCTGACAGTATTGTCGGGAACCTTCCAGAACCTGTAGCAGCTCTCCAATAGCCCACTCTCAACTGATGCTGACCAAAAGTAAATGCAATCCTGTGACCCACAAGAGAAGTATTACCAAAAAAGCTTTGGCCATATGTCCCTTTTAATGAAGTGCCAACCCAAACTTCACTTCACAATTGGCTGCAGAGAAAACCACTGCTCTCTGTGTGGAAGCAGAAGTCTTTCTGCAGAGGTTCAACCCGCCCCCTTTGAGTGAGTACTATAACCATACCTCCCCACTTTTTTAAATTGGAACGAGGGACACCTACTAGAAAAAGTATCTAGGTATTGGACACACCCCCTGCCGACCCCTTAAAGGAGAATTATACAAAAAAAAAAAATGATTAAACCTTCAAGTGTTTTTTTTACCACCACTATTCCTTTATATTGGCTTTTAACATTTACAAATGCAACAACTTAAAAATCGGATGAAAGGTTTAGCACTGGAAAACACTTTCTGAAAGATAAAAAGTGCATTTTATATACAACTATATAGATCAGACCAAAATGAGGGACACATGAGGAGGAAAGAGGGACAGAGGGACTTTGTTCCAAATCAAAGATCCCTCTAAATCAGGGACAGTTGGGAGCTATGCTATAACCATGTAATCAACAGGGAGTGTGAGGTTTGCTGATTGTGCAGCTCTAGTTCTCACTCACAGGGGAAGTGTCCAACTGCTGCAAAAAAAAAAAACAGCTTTTTCTCTACAGCTAAATGCTGTGGGAAGGAAAGTGGTGGTTCACACCACATGCAGTCTATTCCCTTTTTTTCTGTATCAAAAACGCATGAAAAGTAGGTTATATGGTTTTCAGTGGCATAGTTCACACCAGTGCTTGCAGTTCCAGTGCATTCCATTTTCAGAAAAAAAGGAAAAATGCTGAATTTTTCCTGCCCTAGACTGTACTGGAATACTGTAAAATGCATCAAAAACGCACTGCACCGGGAACACACCTAAACGCACCAAAATGCACTGCAACACACATGTCTTTATTTAGGGTTAAGAAAAAAGAGGGGGAAAAATGTACTGGACTGCATCAAAAACCCACAAAAAAACACATCAACGATGCACTGGGTCGCATCAAAGATGCATCAAAAACGTGCATGCAGAAAAGCACCTGGAACGTATCCGGACTGCGTTTCTATGGTGTGAAAGTATAACTAAAGGAAAAACTTTTTTTTTAAGTTTTGGATAGAGTGGAGAAGGTTTAGAATGCTTGTCAGTTTTTATTGCTGTCTGTGCCCCCGTTAGGAGAGATTCATCTTCTCTATTTGTCCTGATTACCATTATTATTAAAAGTGAATGTAAAAGAAAATCTCAAAGTTTGGGTTGTCCCCAGAAAAGTAACAGAAGGGAAATCTTCAAATGGGTACACTAGTTCTGGTGACCTGGGGGTCCCTAAGGAATTCCCCTTATTCCTTATCTCCTCTCACTTCCTGTTTTGCCTATGGGACAGGAAGTGAAGAGAAATCTCTGCAATGGGCACAAATGGTGAAAACAAATCTGACAGGGGTTATAACCCTCCCTTGTTCTATCCAAAATAAAAAAAAACTGTTTGCCAATAGTTATACATTAACCCTAAAAGCGAACATTTCTTATATTGCAGCTTACCAATTCTAGTGATGTGATAGCTGTATTAGTTTCATTTTTTAGACTTTTTTTCTTCTACTTCCATCTGGTGATTAAGCCAGCAAGTCTATTGTTTTTCAAAAGCACAAGCTCTCCAGCAGAATGTATCAGTTTACATGGATGAGACAAACCACTTAAAACTGACAGGGGTGATTACAATGATCAGCTATTATTTATCGATGCAAAGCCTTTATTCCAAAAGGAAAAAAAAAAACTGTTTGCTGTAACCGATTGTGAACTGGAGTTTGCACCCTAACATGAACAGGGATGCACATTCCCACACACCAAAGGCCAAGGGTAAATCAGCCTAACGTTTATTAAGACTTTATTAGGACTTAAAATAGATAATAGGATGTTACATATTCTCATAAGGAGGAGTCAAGAAAAACCCACTGATCTTCCCACCAAAATTAGAGAAATATTTTTCCCCTCAATAGTAGCTCAACACAGAGGAATATTCAAACAGAAATGGTATTACTCCTCTGAGGTCAATACACATGTCTCTTTTGACCCACAGTGTTGGAGTACCATGTCAGCTGATCTTGGCCAAATAAAGGTAATAACTTCTGCAGTTTCACACAAATTAGGGCAATTAGAAATATTGGTGGTAAATTAAATGCCAACCTTCCCAACAATAAACACCAGCCCAGAAAACCTTATTCTAGTACTGCAGATGCAAGTAGTATACTCAAGCTATAGATAGGCATAGTCAGGCACAGTCTATGCCATCGCTACCCATACCACCTCCTAACACATAATGGCCAAGAAAGGTAACATCCTCCTAGTTCCTCCAGCCACTACAATATGGTGGAACACCTAGGATCTCAAGCCCCCTCTCCCAAAAAAGAATAGAAAACATACTTGCCCAAAAAATAGCTTTTTCAGGAGTGTCAAAATCAGAAAGATGTGTGCATCAAACAAACAAAAGAGCACATGGCAAGTATGGCTGACTGTGAGTTGGGTTTATTTATTAATAAACTAGCTGGCCAAATTGGCCGCCGTATACTCAGTGCAATGACATCATCACGCATGCGCGCGCGCAATGGATTTATCATGCACGCAACATCATTACGCCATCATGCTGTGAAGTATGTGCATCCTATTATCTATTTAAAGTCCTAAATAAATGTTTTCCCCCTTGGCCTTTGATGCATGGGAATGCACACCCCTGTTCATGTCAGAGTGTATGTTATGCCATAAAGAGGGAGATCCTTGATCACTAGACGAAAGGCATCCGTTTATTGAACTTTGAGCTGGAGTTTGGCTTCAGTTTGTTTAGTGTATTTAAATATGCTAATACATTTATCACTACCCTCCCCCCAGACTGTGATGCTGCTGTCTGCTGTGCCTCCTGTGTTTGTCAGGTGAAAACCGAGGGAAAAAAGCCAAAGAAAAGAAAATTGATGCAGCCATCACATTTGATTGCAATATAATACATGTTTGGTTTTGAGTTTAATACCGCTTAAAGTTTCTGGTGGTACTGGGGCTCTATTAAACAATTAGAAACAGACATTTAAAATATAGATTTTCTCTGCACATTAACTATATCTGCATACGTAACCCAAAAGCTTCAATTGGACTTTGGGAAAAAAACCTGTTTTTAACAGAACAATTGAGGTAAATATTTCTAGAAACATGTATACTAAAAAATGTTGTATATATTTTATTATTTCCAAGATTTCTTTTTAAATGTGCATTTCCCAAATTACAATGAGTATTATTGAGCATATAATAAAAAATTGCATAATCACACGTTACCTTCAATGAAAACTGTATAACCTGAAATGTAACTGGTAACTGCTGTGAAACGTTTTCCTTTGTTGCTGCTGTATTATCCTTCTGCAGTGTGAACAGGGTTAAACTAATATTCAGTAATGCAGATGTGCAGCAGACATCTTTAAGGAGACCACTTTGTAAAGCTCATCTATGAAGTGTCTCCAGTGCAGGGGCGCAACCAATTAGGTTGGGTTTGGATTAAGCCCGGAGGAGGATGATGCAACAGAGCAAGGGTACAGTAAGGTCTCATGTTCACTGCTGCTGGTAAACGGATGTTCAGATGCAGTTGGCTGCTTTTTTTCAGCTGCCCCTGAACTCATCCAATGTTATCTTATCAGTACATGTACATAGGTTCGTTTAATGTCGTTTTTAGGCAGTTGAGTTTAGAGGCCTTTTTTGGAAAGCAAAAAAATTAGTTCAGACGCTGAGTTTAGAGGCATTTCAATCGCTAAACACGGCAAAACGCAGCATGTGAACTAGGCAAAACGGACGTTTTAAATGTGGGTTACTATCTCTCAAGTTAAATCGTTCAGGAGAGGTTGTAAAAACGTCCCATGTACATTAAGCCTAAATTGGACTGCAGGAGGAAGAGAGCTCAGTTGTGCCACCAGCCTGCAGAGTGCAGGGAGGAAGCCACTGTGGGGACTATGTGCTACTGCAACCATTTTCCTCAGTGGCTTGCTGAGTAGCTATGGGAGAGCACCACAAGATTGCAGTGAAGTGGGAACAGTGGTGTGTGGCCAGAGTTTTCTGGGGCTATCTGATGCTGTGCTTCCCAGGAGATGAGTACTAATCAGAGACTACTGCGGCCATCTTACTTGTGCAAGGCTACATGTGAGGGGACCTAGATCCTGAAAGCCTGCACTTGGAACCAGTATTCCACTTGTTGGATGGGGTGTGCGACTGTGACCATCAGCAGACCCCTGAATTTCTCAATAATGAAGACTACTAAGGAATGAAGTCTGTGTGAGCAACCATACATATGAATAAAAACTATCCTTAATTGCACCAGATTGTAAGACTGTGCAAATAGCAATCATTACTTTATTGTTAAAATACAATATTAAGGGGGTTATCGCTTTCTGAGAAGCGTCAATCTGATTTACACTAATGGTAAGAATTTCTCTTCAGAATTCTTTTGGGTGATTTTTTTTCTCTTTCTGGACATAATTTGCACTGGGAGTTGGGGATTACTTATTCCATGATTTTCACAGTATTTACCACCGCTTACAGCATTATATGTGCATTGAACTTTTCACAATATTCATTCTTTTAAAATTTGTAGTACTTTAGATGTTGATTGTATTTTATGAAACATTTGTTTATTTATAGTTATTTATTGCATTTTTTTCTGGATTAGCACAGCATGTATTTCACACTGCAATATAAAAATGCAAAACAAAATCTAAAAAAATTAATTAATTTTAAGGGGGTACCTCACGCAAACATAATGTGTGAGGTTCCCCGGGATAGCCATACCAGTCTTTTCTGGTCTGGTATAAATTTTGAAGTGGTTCTCCATGCAAAAAAAAAAAGTGTCAGGTCCTCCTAAAAAATTTAATACCAGGAATGCAGCTTGGCTGGTCAGGAAAAGGAAGGGGATGAGCGTATGATTCCCTTCTGAACCATAACAGGCCACATGCCCTCAACATGGGGGCAGCTTCCCCATAACCATGGAAGGTGGTACTATGGATCAGTGAGTGGGAGGCTTATTGGTATCTGGAAGCCCCCTTTATTAATAAGGGGCCCTCAGACACCGCCTCCCACATAAATAAGGGTTACATAGTAGTCCTAATTATTTGCAAAAAAATGAAATCTCGGAATAAAGACATCCAAATATTTAACAACTTTTTTTTTTCTTTTAATAATAAGAAACCCCAAAAAGTCCTTTATTGTAAGTCCATCATCAATCACAATGCCCTCTGACTTGCATAAAAAAAAAAATTTGACTGCTCCCGGAACTGTCTTTAGCTATATAAGTGAAGGAGCAGGGATAGTGGTGATATCATTGCCCACATATAGTAGACCATGTAAGGCAATGTGCTGACATCAATGGATCCTAGAAATGACGCAGGTGCAAGCCTTAGGAACCAGTGACAGCAGGAAGTTGTCACAATGGACCACCCCCTCCTTAATCTATGACCATATTTGGTCAAAGATATCATCAAACATCCCCAGTTAATTTGTTTTACCTACAGAAGCAAGTTGGAGATTTAGCATTGGGACAGAAATGTCGATGGGTGAACATTGTTGTGGCTGTTGTGTCTGTGGTTTACCACCATCCAGTGATTGATCACCATGAATGACATGCATCTGCATCATTGATTGATGTGGTTGACATTGGATTTACATTGTGTGACATCATTTGTTTATTTTAATCTAATTAAGGGCTTTAACTGGTGTGGGTATTTTCATTTGCTATTATTTTATTAATGAGTGAGTGATTAAGTAATAAGTGGTAACATGTTAGTCATTCACCTGGGACTGGAGCTAGATTACGTGGGGGACCTCCTTTTCAGATTCAAATTCAAAATACTTTACTAAAACCAAAGGGAAATTACTACGTTTTACTACTTTTCAGGGGTAAGGAGGATTCCAGTATGTGATAAGTTTCCTCCCCCCACAGTCCCCCAGACATCCCTTTTGGGGGACAGGATGTGGAGATGAGGATGTGGAGATGAGGATGTGGAGATGTTGCCTTCTGTGCTGCAAGGATTAGATCAGGAGTGAGTGAAGTGCTTCCCCAGATCCAGACATACTCCCTGGTTTCTATACACTCCCTACAGAATCATCAGTCTTCTTGACTGGGGGTTCTAAATTATAGATGAGGCTTCCTGTAAGACCAAAAGGACCGCATGTTAGTGATCACCGGTCACTCTCATGGTGCTTGACCTTTATTTTTCATTTTAAATTGTAAAATCTATTTAGGCTCAAAGGAGCAATAATGTTTATGTACTGGCACCACTGTTAACTTACTGCAGTACTTGGGGCTAACCACAGATGGTATATTGTGCAGTTATTTTTTATCTTTTTCATTAAAGCATAGCTGAGTGAGGTTGCCCACAGGAAATCACATCAGCCAACCAAGACTCTACTTATTGATTAATTTCAGATTACATATTTTTTCTAGTTTTCTTACGTAATATATTTGATATTACAGAAATACATTGGACAGATGTATACAGTATATTCCATTATGAAATTATTTACAGCAATCTCTTTCCATCTTTCTGCAAAGCAAATACAGTTAAAATGTCAGTCTTAGCAAAACTATTCTTAACCTATGCCAAGGTAAAGAATTGTCTCTGCTCACAAGAAGTAGCTTTAATTTAAGAGAAAGTCAAATATTTTGGATCGATGCAGTCCTTTACAACTATGCTCTTCAAGTGTATGCTCAGCCAAAACTATATATATTTTACCTGACAGGATAACAGGGTAACTCCGCCAGCAACACATACAGAACTAAAATTCTTTCCTTTCCTATCCTTTCCTTTCCTTCCTTCTAGAACGCTTGTAAAAAAAATTTCCGTCTCTGTCCCTGTTATCCCTTTCTATCTGGTAAAAATGCTGTCAGCAGAATAGGAAGTGAAGAAAATCTCTCTAACAGAACCCCAAAAAACCAGACAGATCTTCTAATCCTTCCCCAGTTTTATCCAAAACGTAAAAGAAAATGTTTTTGGATTGGAATACACTTTAATAATCATGGGACATATATTTGAGGGATGTGCCATAGGTTGCCTCACAGATCCCTCCTTTCTGTATATATATATATAATGGAAACTCAGATGATGCATTCCACAACCATTTATTGATAGGTCCTTCAGTTTATAGTCCATATAAAAAGATTATAGCAATGTGATAGGTTGTGTAACCATAAAATGTCCATCTACAAATGGAAGCCTCTACAAGGGGATCAGAAGCAAAATCCAGCAGGAGCTACAGAGTATAAAAGAGAAGAGAGGCGTCTCTAAGCAATATGGTTCCATTTAATGAAAGTACAACATTCAGCAACTCACATGGTTGATTAACCCTTTCATGGCTAAGCCTATTTTTGAAATTTGGTGTTTACAGGTTAAAATCCGTATTTTTTGCTAAAAAATTACTTACAACCCCCAAACATTATATATATTTTTTGGCAGAGAATCTAGAGAATAAAATGGAGATTGTTGCAATATTTTCTATCACACGGTATTTGTGCAGCGGTGTTTTAAACGCAAATTTTGGGGAAAAGGGACACTTTCATGAATTTTAAAAAATCCAAACAGTAAAGTTACCCCAATTTTTTTGTATAATGTGAAAGATGATGTTACGCTGAGTAAATAGATAGCAAACATGTCACCCTTTATAATTGCACGCACTCGTGGAATGGCGACAAACTACGGTACCTAAGAATTTCCATAGGCGATGCTTTAAATTTTTTTTACGGCTACCAGGTTAGAGTTACAAAGGAGGTCTAGTGCTAGAATTATTGCTCTCACTCTGATGATCGCGGCTATACCTCACATGTGTGATTTGAACACCGTTTACATATGCGGGCGCGACTTTCGTATGCGTTTTCTTTGCTGCGCAAGCTCGCGGAGACGGGGGCGCTTTAAAAAAAAAATTTTTCTTATTTATTTTATTTCATTATATATTTATAAATTGTGCTTAAAAAAAACATCCCTTGTGACAGTAATAGGTGGTGACAGGTACTCTTTATGGAGGGATCGGGGGTCTAAAAGACCCCCGATCCCTCCTTTGCACTTCAAAGTATTCAGATCGCTGAAAACGGCGATTCTGAATACTATGTATTTTTTTTAAACCTGCGCCATTGGCAGCCGAGTAAACGGGAAGTGACGTCATGACATCGCTTCCGCGTTTACAATTAGAAGGCTGGAAGCCACCCACAGCTTCGTTCCAGCTCGCCCCCAGCTGCCGGAGGCAGCCGATTGGTCACCGGGCCTCCCGATCGAACGGGAGGCCTGGTAAGAGCGGCAGGAGGCGGCGGGAGGGGGGGTCATCCCCTCCCACTCCTGCGGTATAACAGCCAAGTGGCTTTTAGCCGCATCGGTTGTTATATTCGGATAGCCGATCGCCCGCTCTAAACAATCCAGCTGCGGGCATCATCCCGGTATAACCCCGGAAAGCCGAGTACGCACATCTGCGTACGCTTGGCGGGAAGTAAATGTTGTACCTTCATTAAATGTAACCATATTGCTATACTTAGAGGCGCCTCTCTTCTCTTTTATACTCAGTTGTGACATAACGCTACTTGTATATCAAAACATTGCTTGTATATCAAGTCAAAATTTATAGAAACATTTTGCTTGTCTTGCAAAATGTTCTCAAACCAAGTTACTCTCAATTCAAGGTTTTACTGTATTGTTATAATTTTTGAGCGTTTTTGTTGCAAACAAAAAAAATACGGTATATTATATTGAAAATTGAGCTCATCCTGGAGTTCAGAGAATATAAAGACATTTCACCAGATTTCCTGTATGAAAACTGGAAACAGATGTAGTAATCAACGAAAAGTATCATATGAGAGCGCTGTATATTTAATTTGAAGTTTGATGATACACTGAGCAATAAAACTGGCATTGCCAACATGCACAGACGTTTCACTTGATGATTTTCCAGAATGTGGGTAGCATTATTTCATTAATTAAATTTTATATTGGGTAAAAAAAATCACACAGAAAAGAAAAGTTAGAAAAATGTCTGTGGTACTAGTATACGTATCTACGTGATGGCAGCAAGAAGGTTACAAATGAACTGCAAACTATTCTGCTCATGGGAGTAATGAAAGAAGTATGAATACGCTTTTCCTTAAAGCCTGTCAGAAACCAGGTTAATTCAAACAGTTGAAATGTAGATAGAGATTACATTGAATATCTCTGACAGTCTGTAGATCCAGAGGTACAGTATGTATAGGCAGCTGAAATGATATCCAAATCTTGACTTTTCTTATAAAGGTCATACATACTGTAGTTACATAGTTAGTCAGGTTGTAAAAAGATACAAGTCTATTTAGTTCAACCATAGACAGAAAACTTCCATATACAGAACCCTATACCCACAGTTGATGAAGCTATTTCCCTACCTTCCTTCCAATATGGAGGTTTTGAAGTTTGGAGCAGTGGGTTCCAGCTGGACTTCTACTTGAAAAATCAAGATTTGCATATAATCTCAGTTGCTTATATCTTTTATCTACAAATCATGTTGAAATGCACTTTTCAGTTTTCACCTTATGGATATTTTTATGATATGCTCAATAGAAGCTGTCAAGGCTTGACAAACTAAAAAGCCTATTAGGGGTATATTTATATTTTGTCCTGTGAAATAGCATATACATTCAATCTGTGTGATCAGGGGCAAAATCAAATGTTGTTGGGCTATTTTCTCTCCAGGTCAAGTTTTATTTATTCATAAAAGAGTAAATTGTGAATGAGCTGGTGATCATAGTAAATACGTATCTTTTTCTATGATCATCAACTCCAGGTAGAGGCCATAATGCAGTATTTTCCCGATTCCCTTCATTTATTAAAGGAAAAGTTCACCTTTACAAAAATAAGAATAAATGCACATTTTTTTGCAGGTAAAAAAATATGCATTTTTTTTTTTAGGAGTCTTTTTTGTCAGCAGATCGTGGGTGTAATGCCACGGTTCTGCAGACTGTCTGTGTAGCTGTCTTCCCTTACCACCGATACGGACAGGCAGTTACACTCTGACAGGAAGACTCAATTAACTACTAGAGCGCAAAGGCTGTCGGCACTTGTAGTTTTCACATTCACAGAACACTGAGAATGAATGACGTGGCCAGGCGAGTGGAGCCCCGCGCAACCGTGTTTTTGTTTTTGATTGTGACAATAAGCGGGGGGAGAAGGTTCCCCACTCACTGTCAAAACGGGGGTTGCAGGTGCGGGGGCCAATGCATTTGTATCATATTACATGTTGCACCCGGAATATGGTGAACTTATCCTGGAAACATGATTTACATTTGCCCTGGAGAGAAAATAACATTCGATTTTACCCCCATTTGCACAGAATGAATGTACATGAAGTTTCACAGGACCAATAGCTCTGCATTCTTTTATAAATACACCCCTTAGTGTCACCTGAATCATTTATTTACACTATATTACCAAAAGTATTGTCGTTACATGCACATTTAATGGCACTTTAATGGCATCCCAGTCTTAGTCCATAGGGTTCAATATTGGTCCACCCTTTGCAACTATAACAGCTTCAACTCTTCTGGGAAGGCTGTCCACAAGGTTTAGGAGTGTGGCTGTGGGAATGTTTGACCATTCTTCCAGAAGCGCATTTGTGAGGGGCAGGCACTGATATGGACGAGAAGGCCTGGTTTGCAGTCCCTGTTCTAATTCATCCCAAAAGTGCTAAGGTCAGGACTCTGTGCAGGCCAGTCAAGTTCCTCCACCTCAAACTCGCTCATCCATGTCTTTATGGACCTTGCTTTGTGCACTGGTCCAAATCATGTGGTGGAGGGGAAATTATGGTTGTTTTTCAGGGGTTGAGCTTGGCCCCTTAGTTCCAGTGAAGGGAACTCTTAAGGCGTCAGCATACCAAGACATTTTGGACAATTTCATGCTCCCAACTTTGTGAGAAAAGTTTGGGGTGACATAGGAATTTGGCTGCACGTAGAGCACACAGCCAAATCTCCTGTTTCTCATAATAACAATTTCGTCTAATGATATAAATGCATCTCACCTTTTGATCATATGTCTTTCCTTCTGCTGTAGCTCATCCTCTTGTGTGCCCCATGCTCACAAATAGACCCAACACATCCTCACGTTATCAGCTCCAACCTCGCTCTGCCAGCCAGCCTTCTCCAGCTGCGAGTGAGCCACTTTATTAGCATATCAATAGGAAGTCCCAAAGCTCGAGGGTTGGGCTTCCAACAGCCAAACACCTCTTACAAAGCTTGTGACCTCACAAGAAATGAACACAGGAAGTGAATGACCATAGAAGGATTTAACACCACAACAAAATACATACAACCGAATGACGATGACTAGAGTTCCTCATGGATGGGAGATTATCTGCAGGTGTACGTCATGGCACCCCAAATATGTTGATCAGGCATACTAGGGGCGACCAGAGGAAACAACCACTAAATCGATAATGTCTTTGCAGAGCGAACGCATCCCCACCAGACGATCGTTCTGTGCATTGCACAGGGGCCCTTTGCTGGCGGACATGTCTTCTCTCCGCAAACACCTCTCTCCAAACACCAGGAAGTTTTCCACTACCTAACAGGTCTCAACCAGCGTCAGTCTGCCCCAGTCAGCTCTTTAGAGCGGGCTGCGATTGAACAGACACTGGGAGACTCTTATGACAATACATTAATATAAAATTTTCCACAACAGGGGATGGCCCCTTTCTGTGCACCAATTTACAAAGACATGGATGAGCGAGTTTGGGTTGGAGGAACTTGACTGGCCTGCACAGAGTCCTGACGTCAACTCGAAAGAACACCTTTGGGATGAATTAGAGTGGAGATTGCGAACCAGGCCTTCTCGTCCATATCAGTGCCCAACCTCACAAATGCGCTTCTGAAAGAATGGTCAAACATTCCCATAGACACATTCCTAAACCTTGTGGACAGCCTTCCCAGAAGAGTTGAAGCTGTTATAGCTGCATAGGGTGGGCCAACTCATTATTGAACCCTAAGAACTAAGACTTGGATGCCATTAAAGTTCATGTGCGTGTAAAGGCAGGTGTCCCAATACTTTTGGTAATATAGTGTAGCAGGCAGGCTAGTATGCAATTTAAATGCATCTGTTTACTCATTCTCCAAAATGTATTTACAATGGATACAAGCCCATAGGATGCATTAAAGTGAAAAAACACGAGGGTTTACAACCCCTTTAATGGTACAGGCTGGTTTACAACCACTGCGCATCCACAATTGAATTGTCTATTATTGTATTTTAGTATGCTGCTGTTAGGAATCAAAGGGTTACCTGGATGTGGACTGGGACTGAGCTCAGGTAACACATACAGAAATGTTATGCCCTGTACACACGGGCGGACTTTTTGGCATCAAAGGTCCGACGGTCTTTCCGACGTACTTTCGATGGACTTTTGATGGACTTCCGACAGACTTTCGAACAACTGGACTTCGCTACACACAATCACACCAAAGTCTGTCGGATTCGTACCTGATGACGTACGACCGGACTAAAATAAGGAAGTTGATAGCCAGTAGCCAATATCTGCTCTAGCGTCAGTTTTAGTCCGTCGGACTAGCATACAGACAAACGGATGTTTCGACCGGACTCGAATCCGTCGGAAAGATTTGAAACATGTTTCAGATCTAAAGTCCGTCTGATTTTCGACCGAAAAGGTACGTCGGAAGTCCGATGAAGCCCACACACACAGTCGGATTGTCCGACGGATTAGTTCCGGCAGACGAGTTTGGTCGAAAAGTCCGCCCGTGTGTACGCGGCATAAGTGTAGTATTCACCAGACATGAGGACCTTTGGCATGGGTAGTGAGCTTACACATTTTTGCCAGCTTGGTGCTGAAGCAAATTAACAGTTGGCCTTGGGATTTTGGGAGCATATCCACACAGCCACTAGGAGAGTATACATACTCCATACAGATAGCATCCCTTGTAAGAATCAAACCCAGAGTTCAAGACTTACATGGCACAAATACTATTTATCATAGAGCAGAAAAAAATCTGTGATTATAGTTCTATGTCTGCAGCATTAGTCAAGATAATGATGAGACTTATACAAATGTTATTTCGCCTAATAATTGTGATACAGATTTTCTTTAGCCTCCTAACAGCAATCAATTTACCTCAGCTGTCTGGCAGTAGAGAATGTACCCTCAGAGACACCAGGAGCAGTCCGTCTGTCATTGTGATGTGGTAGGAGTCATTCCTATTCATCTTCTGCCATAGCTCCAGCCAGGGCTAGCAGGGGATTGTGAATTGGAGCCCTGGGCCACCTGATATTGTGAAGGCACATAATGCAGTGATAATAGATTATTGCATACTGCCGAGTGATGAACATCATGCTGGGGAAAGCTGTCTAGATGGAGGTGAATTCCTGGCAGCTATGAAATGATTCAGCTCTCTGACCTGACGTTCCTCTCTGTGTGTCCTTCATCAAGCAGTGTTCAACTTAGAACATTATTATGAATATATGCATCAACAAAGCCTACTGTGAAATCCTGAGTTGTACTCTAAATATCTATGCAAATAAGGACTTCTGGACATTTAGAGATTCTTCTTGTAAGTTTTATCTCATTTTATTCTCATCTAAAGCATACTGTTATGAAAAAAGTAAATTACTGTAATAAAATGCAGATGATAAAATGTTGTAATCTTTTATACGGTAAGGTATAAATATGAGTATTGTATATGATGACATATAGAGTTGTGTTCAGGGGTTTTATGTGTACCTATACTCTGTTTGTGCTTCTGGTAAATGTCATGTTATCTTTGTAATAATTTCAGGAAGGGCCATGATCAACGTAAGATGAAAGGCAACAGGACATTTCTATTTGACTTTAAATGAGAAGTATAGCCAAAGCTTGTTTGGCTGTACTTTTCCTATTGATCACAGGAACGCAGTTTGTTCTGCACTCCTGTGACCCGTTTTCAGCACACAGCGGACTGAAGCCCGCTGTTGGCTGACATCACAGAGCCCGCCCAGACTGCAATAATAAAGTCAGGATCCGCCCACAACCCTGGACCGACACCTGGCTCAGCCTCTCAGCAAACCGCTGAGAGGCTGAGCCAGAAGCTCCCGCCCCCTCCACAGCCCATTGCTCCAGTAAATATGGGCGGGGGGGCAGAACAGACAGCCGGTGACTGACAGTTCAAAGAGCACTGAGAACCGAGCGATCGTGGTCTTTAATCATTCAGTTCCCAGTCTTAAGGCTCATACACACTATAAGAAAATCAGGCAAACATTTTCATCTGAGGAACAATTGTACGATTTACTGATAGTGTGTACACAACTTTCGAAAGTCTATTCTGACCTTCCGAACAAAGATTTTCAAAGGGAGAAACTCCAAATTTTTTCTTGCATGGGAACAGAACGAACAATTTTGGTTTAATGTGTACTGTTTTCGTATGATTCTCATACAAGAAAAATCAGAAACAAAAGACTACTCATTATCAGAGAGAATAAACAACAAAAAAAAGCCTTTGTCGTACAAGAATTTTCGTACATTATTTCCTTCCTCGGTTCGGACTTGCTGTGAAACAACAACGAAACTTGGACGATCATTCACACAATTTTCTTACAGTGTGTACCCCACTTTAGAGCCGGTGGGGGACAGATGCAGCATTGAACCGATATTGCATCTACCTAGGTAAGTATGATTTTGAAAAAAAAAAAACTTCTCTTTTAACTGCTTGCCTACTAGCCGCCGCAGTTATACTGCGGCAGGTTGGCACGGCTGCGCAAATTGCCGTAGCTATATGCCAGCTTTTTAAGACGCTATAGCAGCGCACCCGCAGTGTGTCCCCGGAGCCGATGCGCGTGCCCAGCGGGCACAATGTCCGCCGGGCACCCTCGATCATTCCTGACAGAACAAGAACGGGGATCTGTGTGTGTAAACACACAAATCCCAGTTCTGTCAGGGGAATTGAGACAGATCGTATGTTCCTACTAAGTAGGAACAACAATATGTCTCCTCCCCCAGGCAGTCACACCCCCCCACAGTTAGAAACACACCTAGGGAACACAGTTAACCCCTTGATTGCCCCCTAGCGTTAACCCCTTCCCTGCCAGAGACATTTATACAGTAATCAGTGGCTTTTTTTAGCTCTGATCGCTGTATAAATGTCAGTGGTCCCAAAAAAGTGTCAAAAGTTTCCGATGTGTCCGCCGTAATGTTGCAGTCCTGATAAAAATCGCAGATTGCCACCATTATTAGTAAAAAAAAAATTATAATAAAAATGACAAATCTATCCCCTATTTTGTAGACGCTATAACTTTTGTGCAGAAATATGTGGAAGAATACATATCATCCTAAACTGATGAAGAAATTCATTTTTTTACAATTTTTGGGGGGATAATTATTATAGCAAAAAGTTAAAAAAATTGTGTTTTTTTTTCAAAATTGACGCTCTTTTTTTGTTTATAGCGAAAAAATAAAAAACACAGAGGTGATCAAATACCACCAAAAGAAAGCTCTATTTGTGGGGGAAAAAAGACGACAATTTTGTTTGGGTACAACGTCACACGACCGCGCAATTCTCACTTAAAGCGACACAGTGCCGTATTGCAAAAATGTCCTGGTCAGGAAGGGGGCAAATCCTTTCCGGGGCTGAAGTGGTTAAATGTCCTACTACATTGACATTTAAGTTCTTTGCTTGGTTCAATAAATCCAATTGTATACAGTATGTCACCTAATATTTCCCATACATTTTTACAGTGTTTTAGAGCTCTGATGATTATCCTCTTTGATCAGTACCAGTAATCATTGGTCAAAAATTGAAATCTTTTGAAAGAGCTCAACAAGTGCCTGTGTGAAAGGTTATCCATATATTCATCGCAGTTGTAAAGATTTTCAAGCATTACACAGATAATTACATAAAAAGTAGGAACTGGGTGAAAATAGTCACTTATTGATCTTTTTTTTTTTAAAATAAAAACGAAGTTACAAAATGAAAAATCCTTAGTGGTAGCGTATATAATTATTTAACAACAGGTTTAAAGCCCAACTTCTAAAACAGAGCACATGGGAAGGGTGGAATGTATAAACATTATGATCTAAATTGATATTTCTTAAACTATAGGTTGTGATTCTGTTTCTAATGCCCCATACACACGATCGGAAATGCCGCCAGCAAAACTCCGATGAGTGGTTTTGGTCAGAAAATGCGACCGTGTGTACGCTCCATCGGACTTTTGCTGGTCAGAAAAAGATCGAGAGCAGGTTCTCTATTTTTCGGTCGGAAAAAGTTCCTATCCGAAAATGCGTTCGTCTGTATGCAATTAGGACGCGCAAAAAATCACGCATGCTCAGATACAATCCGACGCATGCTCAGAAGCATTGACCTTTTTTTCGGCTCGTCGTAGTGTTGTACGTCACCATGTTCTTGACGGTCGAAAGTTCAGAGAACTTTTATGTTACCATGTGTATGCAAGGCAAGCTTGAGCGGAATTCCGTCAGAAAAGCCACCATACTCTTTTCCGACCAAAATTCCGATCATGTGTACGCGGCATAAGGCTTCATGTACACGGGATGTTTTTACAACCTTTCCTGAATGATTTAACTTGACAGATAGTAACCAACATTTAAAACTTCCATTTTGCCGAGTTTACATGCCGCACTTTTGCCGCGTTTGCATTTAGAAGCGTTTTTTTCAAATGGCCAAAAATGAAAAAACGCCTGTAAACGAAACACGGCTAAATGCGAGTTACCCTGTTTACACGCGTTTACAAGCTGTTACAGGCATTTGGCGGTTTTAAATGCCTCTGAACATCTGTCCGGAACGCATTTCTTTGCTTTCCAAAAAATGCGTCTTAAACTCAACTGCCTAGAAACGACTATAAACGCCCCTGTGTACATGTACTGATAAGATAACATGGAGGAGAGTTCAGGGGCAGCTGAAAAAAACACCCAACTACTCCTAAACATCCGTTTACCAGCAGCAGTGTACATGAGGCCTAATGGTTGCAGTTGCACAGAAGCAATGCTACACCCGCTGCCCACCCACCTTACTACTTGTGACAGTGCTGGCCTCCTATTGGGTGCTTTTCATTTTGCATTTTGCAACTGTCTGTTTTTCTGTAAGAAGGAGGGTTCCATGCCCTAATAATAATAAATCTTACATTAAAGTAGTATTTAACAATTAGCGTGTTTTAGCCTAATACACTGAGCACAATAAAACCAAGATTCCCTGTAAACTATTTGTTAAAATTCTTACTTCAGCACTTACAGTTTAAAACGTACAATTCTGCTGGCTCCTGCTCTCTTAGTGCTGCTTCCCTGAATTTCTGGTCTTTACAGAAAATAAGTTAAAGTGGTTGTAGAGGCAGAATGTTTTTTATCTTAAAGGAGAAGTATGGGAATCTGTTTTTTTGCAGATTCATACTTACCTAGGTCGATGCTGCATCTTTCCCCCGACGCCTCTTTACTGAGAACCAAGCAATCAAACACCGCTGATGGCTCGGTTCTCTCACCTTCCCGAGCAGAGAGCTGCTGCCTGTCAGTCAGTAGCTCTCCTGCTCTGCTCCTCCAACTGGAGCGCTGAGCTGTGGAGGGGTGGGGAGCGGCTGTCTCAGGCTCTCAGTGACTCGCTGAGAGGCTGAGACAGCTATCAGTCCAGGCTCCTGGCGGATCCACACTTCCAGAGTCGGGATGAGGCAGGGCCTGGACTGATCTTGGTGACATCAACAGAGAGCAGACTTCAGACCTCTCTCTGCTGAAAACGGGTCACAGGAGTGCAAAACGACTTAGGGCCTCTTTCACACTAACGATCCGTATGTCCGTTTTTCATCCTTCCGTTTTCGGATGAAAAACGGACATACATGAATCTCTATGGAGCGTCGGATGTCAGCGGTGACATGTCCGTTGACATCCGACCCGCTCCGATCCGAAAAGTGTAACGGAGGAAAAACCTACTTTTCCATCCGTTTTCGGATCGGATCAGGTGACGACGGACACTACAGTCCGTCATCATCCGATCCCCCCATAGGGGAGAGCGGCGCTCTGACAGGTCCGTCGCTGCACAGTGTGCAGCGATGCACCTGTCATCTTCCTGCTCAGCGGGGATCGGCGGAGTGATCCCCGCTGAGCAAGCGGATATTCACGGGGCAGATCATCACTGATCCGCCCCGTGAGAAAGAGCCCTTACACTCATGTGACCCATAGGAGAAGCCCAGCCAAACGAGCCCAGGCTGGACTTCTCCTTTAATGCATTCCATGCATTAAGATAAAAAACCTTCTGTGTGCAGCATCCCCCCCTCAGCACCACCCTAAAACTTACCTGAGCCCCATCTAGATCCAGCGATGTTGCAGCAGTGTCTCAGCTGCCCGGGACTGCCCCCCTCATTGGCTGAGACAGCAGCGCGATTCCATTGGTTCCAACTGCTGTCAATCAAAGTCAGTCAGCCAATAAGAGGAGAAAGGGGGGTGAAGCTGAGACTCGGCTACTTGTCTGAATGGGAACAGGGAGCTGTGAATTGGCCTGCGTGCCCCCATAGCGGCACTCAACAGGAGGGAGGCGCCAGGAGCACAGAAGAAGGACCCGAGAAGAGGAGGATCTGGGTTGCTCTGTGCAAAACCACTACACAGAACAGGTAAGCATGTTTGTTTGTTTTTAACAAAAAAAACAAGACTTTACAATGACTTTAACAGCAGACAATGCTAGAAGTAGTAATACAGTCAATTATACATGCTGCAATAAATAAAATATGGTTAATTCATGTAATAAGCACATGGGGTAGAAAAATAAAAAAATAAGATGTAGAAGTTTTAAAGAAACTGAATTAAAATGCGGTAATATTTGTAAGAAAAACAGAAATGTAAGGCGCGCACTCCTAGGGCATTACCAAAGATAATTTAATAATAAGAATTTTTTATATAAAAGTGGGTACTCACAAAATGCAACTGACAAAAGGCCATAAAAACAATGCATGGACATGCACAGAACACGGGGTACAGCTAACGCGTTTTGGGGGGCACACCCCCTTCCTCAAAGCTAGGCTGGCTCTGAGGAAGGAGGTGTGCCCCCGAAACGCGTTACATCTACCCCATGTTCTGTGCATGTCCATGCATTGTTTTTATGGCCTTTTGTCAGTTGCATTTTGTGAGTACCCACTTTTATATAAAAATGTCTTATTATTAAATTATCTCCGGTAATGCACTAGGTGTGCGCGCCTTACATTTCTGCTTTTCTTGTAGTTCCTTTCGGATTGCCCCATCTGAGGAAGGCAGCATCCACCCAGTTTTGGATACCATTATATACCTTTCACACCACCATTTTATCTGACAACTGTTACTTCACACCTTGGAAGACCTATTAGCGCTGGAAGGGACTGTGTTGTTTGAGGTAATATTTGTGTCTGATTCCAGGCATAACTTAATAGCAAAAGATGGCGTTTTGTGTGGTGTTCTCCTTTAAAAGTCCTGTTATTTCTTATTTGTTTTCTTGCTGACTTTTTCTTACTTTTGTGTGTTGATTTTCTGTATTTCCCACACATTTCTAATGTGCCTTACACCTCAAATAATTCTTCACCCCATCCTTGTAACCATTCACTGGCTTACACTAATTACCTGAAACGACTGCCAAGAGAGAGATTAGAAGTAAACCCCCTGATACAATGAAACAATGGAATCCATTACTTCCAGCATAAATCTGATCCTACCATTATCTCGATTCTTTGCAGTGTATGTTATGAGATTTAAGAGTTGTCTTAACCGATGCAGCCACAAGCAACTAAGATGTAATGAGTTCTAGGCAAGCATTTATACATAAACCTTTCCCAATAGCTGTGAAATCTTAGAGGAAAAAAAACTCATCCCTCCTATTTCTGTGGAAATTGTGAAATTGTTCTTCTGTGTGCCGTTTTTTGTGTGACTGTGACAAGCAGGTGAAATGCCATTAGCCAACCTACAAATCTTAACTTCTCAAACTGTCCCACTGAGCACATCTCCGTTCTCCACTCCATTTGTGTCGTATGGTTTCCCTGACATAAGGCACCACTCTGTAGATTCACGGGCCCCCTGAGTACACCCCTTTCTCTCATAAGGGCTTGGGGAATTTCATAGCAAAGAAATTGATTCTAGTTTTTCCTGGTTCTTATCTCCAGGAGATGTTGGCAGTGGCTGAAATATTTTACTACAGTGACTATAACAGGAAAGGAGTATTAGAAAGTAAAACCCTTATTGTAGCAATTCAAGCAAAAAAGCTTGTTTGCCTGTACTTCTGTGGATCAGAGAAGTGCAGTTCATTCTGCACTCCTGTGACTTGTTTTCAGCAGACAGCAGGCTGAAGCCTGCTGTCAGCTGACGTCACAGAGCCAGTCCAGGCTCGGGAAAGATTGCGACCAGATCCACCCACATGACTGGACCAGAACATGGCACAGGCTCTTAGGCTCCCACCCCCTCCACAGCCCAGGGTTCCAGTGAGCAGGCGGGGGGGAGACAGCAATGACTGACAGTCACCAGCTCTCTGCTGATGGAGCTCTGAGAAACGAGCGATCAGCAGTGTTTGATCACTTGGTTCTCATTCTTAATCTGGTGGGGTAAATATGCAACAATTGATGCTGCATCCACCTACGTAAAAAAAAAAAAGTAAAAAAAATCCCATAGTTCTCTTTTAAGAAAGCTTACTTTGGTGTAGTCATAGTAGTTAAAAAAATATTATCTGATTGGTGGGTTAAAGTTAAAGGATATGTAAAGTTTCAAACAAAAAAAAAAAATGTCATACTTACCTCCTCTGTGCAGTTGGGTTTACACAGAGCGGCCCTGATCCTCCTCTTCTGGGGTCACTAAGCGGCACTCCTGGCTCCTCCTCTTCTTGAGTGCACCATCAGAGAAGCTCTATCCCTTGGGGCACCCGTGCGGGCGCGCTCCCGTGTCTTGCTGCTACATCCATTGACACAGACAGCAGGACTCAGCCCAGCCACCCGGCTCCCGCCTCATTGGATTTGATTGACAGCAGCGGGAGCCAAAGGCTGCCCTGCTATCAATCTATCCAATCAGGATCCGAGACACAGGCTGGAGCTGGTGTGCTCATCCCCGTTGCTGGAAAGACCTGGTTCAGGTAAGTAAAAGGGGGGCTCTGGGGGGCTGTTGCATCACAGGAGGTTTTTAACCTTAATGCATAGACTGCATTTAGTAGTTCTAAAGGCTCAAAGTTTTTCACCTCCATGCATTCTATGCATGATGGTAAAAAACCCTTTCTGTGCAGCAGCCCCCCCAATTACCTGAGCCCCAATACAAACCAGCAATATGCACGAGATCCTTGGCTCTCCATGGAATCTCCCCCCTCATTGGCTGAGACAGCAGCAGGAGCCATTGGCTCCCACTGCTATTAATCACAGCCAGTGAGCCAATAAGGAGAGAGCTGGAGGCAGAGCCGAGAATGGACATGGAGAGCAGTGGCTCGGGAGCGAACCTGCTTGGATGCCACCATTGCAAGCTGCTTGCATCAGGGGACTCGACAGGAGGGAGGGGCCAGGATAGCCAGTGGGGCACCCAAGAAGAGGAGGATATTTTATTATCACATTAAGAGTTCATCATCACTCTTCAAACTGTCTGAATAAGTCCCTTTCAGATAGGTTGTAATCTCTAGCGCACTTTGAAAAACAATCGGCGATTTTTGCTTTTTTTTTTTTCTGCGCTGTCACTGTCACTTTGACCTCACTGGATGAGTCTGACAGGTAGTAACGCAAGGCAAAGCATGGCTGAGGCTTGTGTACCACTGTCTCTGACTGCCATGATAGACTTTAGGTGGAAAAGAAGTCAGGCCTCATTCAAACAAAGCTTTTGACTAAAGAAGAATTACATTTAGGCCAAATACACTAGCTACCTACCAATTAATGGAGGCTAATGTACATTGTCTATGAATGGAGGAGGGAGATGGAAAGGGGGGGTGGGGGGCATAGACAGTATTCCTGAAAAGTGCTTGTAATAGGTCCAGCTGATTGTATTAATGCTTGCAGCACAGCAAGATTATAGCTGCCAGTACCACTGGGACACTTCTCATTGAATGTAAGTACCATCCCCGGCACTGTCCCCGCCAGGACATGCGATGCGGGAACCCGCAGTGGATTCACAGGTTTCCCGCATCACTGCAATGTGAACTGAGCCTTAATAAACATGTTCATTTTCTTCTGTATTTGCTTATGACATAATCATACTTTGCTTCTTGCTACACAGTGGTTGTGCTTTAGCACTCTTTCTCACAATCTGAGTCCGAGAGTCAGCCAACACATTGAAAACAATGCACCCCTTTTGTGGCTGATATCCCCAACAGTTGATTTTAGGCATTATTGTAGCTGCTCATCTATACTGCCTCTAGTGGCTGATCTGCTAATTACTAAAATTAACCAATTCACCTCCAGAAGATTTACCCCCCTTCATGACCAGGCCATTTTCTGCAATACGGCACTGTGTTACTTTAACTGACAACTGCGCAGTCATGCAAAGCTGTACCAAAATAAAGTGCTTGTCCTTTTTTCCCCACAAATAGGGTTTTCTTTTGGTGGTATTTGATCACTTCTGCGTTTTTTATTTTTTGCGCTATAAACAAGAAAAGACAGACACTTTCTGTTAAAAAAAAACATACCCAATAAAAAAAAAATAAATAAATAAAAATAAAAATAAATACAAATAAAAAAAATAAAAGACCTGCTGATTGGCTCCTGCAGTGTCCAATCCCAGCTGGAGCGGGTCACCAGCCAGACCTGGAAGTGCAGGATTACATACCAGTACGTGATTCTGGGCAGAGCGGCCGCCCCACTACAGTAAATATATGTGGGGCGGTCGGTTAATACAGTAACAGAAATCTAAAAGAAATACACTTGCAAAATGAGAAGTAGCTGAAAGGCTTCAAGTAGTGGATATGTATGGATTATTTTTGGAGAACAAGGATATTGTTTAGTTTCTTTTTAACACTTAATGCTTAAAGTTACTAAACCCACAACAGTAAAATCAGTCTGTATATACAGTAAATCACGCTTGTTATACTCACTGTGGAACCTAATCCTCTGCATTGTGTAAAAAGGCTGTTTGATCCTGTCTTCTCTAATCCTACCTTTTTTCACTGTCCCCAATCTAACTCCTGATAAGGCAGAACCTATGGAGTCACTCTGCTCATGCTCAGTTTGGTGTGTATTGCTAGAGTTTCTTTTTTTCTTTTTTCGTGGGAGGGTGCATGTGATCAGCGCAGGGCCAATCAGCACTGTTCAGACAGAGGGTTAGGGGTCCTGCAGCCTCATAGGACAATCAGAATAGAATGAACACTATTCCTACAAGCTTTAACAGGCACTAATAGAAGAATGCTATATACTGAATGCAGGGTCCTGGGTTTAGTATTACTTTAAACCCTATTGTTTAGCATTACCACTTAAACCTCAAAACCCTTACCTCAAAACCCTTACCTCAACACCAGCAAACAACCTTAATCCCCAAACCCTGAACCCTTACCAGCAATCTAATCCTTATCACTATATTCAATCTTACAGCAACCTTAGCCAGTGCCTGAAACATCAATGCTACACGTTACATGCTACTGATGTATATGATCCATAAAATGGAAGTAATGTGAAAACAAAGTTGGAGAAAAGATCTTTCAGGTGCAACATTTTGTAAAATCTGGGACAGATATTCTGGAAAAACATATCTGCACATTCTTGTCATTCTCCCTCGGTGACACGTGGTTCTTAGTTTGCTATTTTTAGGATTTGTTGTTTCTCTATTTGAAATTGGAAGAATTTTTTTCTCCTTTTTTATAGCTTTATAATAACGGAGAGAAATTCAAAAAAATCTGAGAAAAGTGCACAAAAAATACACACCCTATGTGGCTTATAATAGTACAGTGTTGGTATTGAAAAACTTAGAGCTCCCTCTCATGGAAAGTCTAGTCTTTACATTTAAAGCCTAACAACAGTTATAACATTGCTTTTTGGTTTTTTTTTATTGCATTAAAAAGGATTTAAGGAGTATGCCCCTCACTTTCTATCTCAATGACTGTGGTTCAGTCGGACAGGAAACAGTGGGAAGTCTCTGCAATAAGGGCAGAGACAGCAATGTAAACATTTTCTACTACAGTGGCAAAAAGGCTTATGTCCCGTATACACGATCGGACTTTCCGACAACAAAACTGTGGATTTTTGTTTGAAGGGTGTTGGCTCCAACTTGTCTTGCATACACACGGTCACACAAATGTTGGCCAACAATTACGAACGTAGTGACGTACAAGACGTTCGCAGGGGCGTATCCAGGGGGGCAACAGGGCAATTGAGACATTTTTTGCTGGCCGGGCGGGTGAGATAGCAGGCGGGTGAGATAGTGGGCGGCTCCGTGGGCGGGTGAGATAGCGGGCGGACCGGGCAGCACGGTTTGTGGGCGGGCAAGGCTGCCAGGTGGGTCTGTGTGTTGTCAGGTAAGAGTGAGAGCAGGCTCAGTGTGGCAGCTGGCCAATCAGTTAGCCAGGGGCGGGGAGTAGAGAGATGAGATCATCTCTCACCGCCAGCCCTGCATCCCTGCAGTAACTTCTGCCCTCACTGTGCAGGCAGCAGAGAGATTACATTATCTCTCTGCTGCCTGACTCTGGGAGTCTGGGACACAGCAAGAGACAACCAAAACACCACCTTAGCAGGCAAGTGCCAATCCACAAGGTGTGTCAGGTGACGTGGCAAGTGGCAATCCACAAGGTGTGGCAGGTGACGTGGCAAGTGACAATTTGCATCTGGTGGCAGGCAAGTGACAATCTGCAAAATGTGGCAAGTAACAATCCACAAGGTGTGGCAGGTGACATGGCAAGTGACAATCTGCATCTGATGGCAGGCAAGTGACAATCCGCAAGGTGTGGCAAGTGACAATCCACAAGGTGTGGCAAGTGACGTGGCAAGTGACAATCCACAAGGTGTGGCAGGTGATGTGGCAAGTGACAATCCACAATGTGTGGCAGGCGACGTGGCAAGTGACAATCCGCAACATGTGGCAGGTGACATGGCAAGTGACAATTTGCAATGTGTGGCAGGTGACGTAGCAAGTGACAATCCACAACGTGTGGCAGGTGACGTGGCGATTGACAATTCACAATGTGTGGCAGGTGACGTGGCACGTGACAATCCGCAATATGTGGCAGGTAACATGGCAAGTGACACACTCAGGGCTCCCACTGATTCTGCATTATGGTGAGTTGAACTATTTCATTTTATATTACAATGTAATTATAGAAATAATGCGCTTCAATCATCCTGACACCGTAACAACCATGGTGTCGGGATGATTGAAGCGCCAACACTAGTTTCCCTGATAAATTGCCCACAAAAAAACAAATTTTTTGGCAGTGCCCCTGCCGAGACTAGACTCTGGATCCACCCCTGGACGTATGTGATATCTCCATTACGAATGCTAGTTTTACAAGACCGAGTGCTTCCGGCTCGACTTGTGTACACACGATCGGAAAGTCCAACAACAAACATTTGTTGGCGGAAAATTTGAGAACATTTGCTCGCGGAAAGTCCGATGGAGCAAAGTCTGATGGAGCATACACACGTGTGTATGCGGTACGCGGCATAAGGCTCAATTCACACCTAAGTGTAGTACAGTGACAGCTGCTGCAAATTTAGCATGTTTTGTCGCTCAACAATCATAGCAAAATCGTACCACGTTTGGGGTGCCATTACCACTTCCATACCGGGCCTATTCTGACACTCCTCTCCTACATGTAAAAATCATAATTTTTTTGCTAGAAAATAACTCAGAACCCCCAAACATTTTATATGTGTTTTTAGCAGACACCCTAGGGAATAAAATGGCGGTCGTTTCTATCTCACATGGAAGTTGCGCAACAATTTTTCAAACGCGTTTTTTATGAAAAAAAAAGTTTCATGAATTAAAAAATAATAAAGCAGTACAGTTAGTCCAATTTTTTTATATAATGTGAAAAATTATGTTACGCCGAGTAAATAGATACCCAAAATGTCATGCTTTAAAATTGTGCACACTCATGGAATGGAGCCAAACTTCGTTACCTAAAAATCTCCATAGGCGACACTTTAAATTTTTTTACAAGTTACCAGTTTAGAGTTACAGAGGAGGTCTAGTGCTAGAATTGTTGCTCGCGCTCTAACGCGTGTGGTTTGAACAGCGTTTACATATGTGGGCGGGACTTATGTGTGCGTTCGCTTCTGAGCGCAAGCTATCTGGGACAGGGGCGTTTTAATTAATTATTTTTTTTTACACTTTATTTATTTTATTTTTTTTACACTTTTTGTTACATTTAGTTTTTTTTTTATAACTTTTATTCCTATTACAAGGGATGTAAACATCCCTTGTAATAGGAATGGTTTGTGTCAGGTCCTCTTTATGGAGAGATGTGGGGTCAATAAGACCCCACATCTGTCCTCCAGGCTGGAAAGTATGAGATCGAAAAAAAAATCCACAATCTCATGCTTACCAGCCTTGATCGCGGCTTTGTTTACAACCGTGGCCCAGACATAACGTCGCGCCCGGGCCTCCGACGGTCATAGAGATGACTGGTGACCATCTGGTCACTGGAAATCTCTATGGTTGTCATCCGGCGGCGGCCGATTCTTTCTCCGGGTCCCAGCGGAAAATTCAAAAAATTGAAAATTCATAACACATATAGTACACTGTAATCTTACTGTATGAAATCATTTCACATCCCTTTTGTCCCTAGTGCTTTGTCCAGTGCCCTGCATGCAGTTTTATATTATATATACTGTTCTTTCTGCCTGGAAACGTGAGATTGTCCATAGCAACCAAAAAGTGTCCCTTTACGTCAAAAGTGGTTTTAGACCAGCTAGAAAACAGCGATAGTAAATTAGAACACTTGCAGAATTGAGCCATAGTGAATTGCGGGCAAATTCAATTTATATTATTATATTATTATTTTTTATAATTATTTACAGTTATTATTATATTATTATATTATAATTTATGATTTTGTGTTTCAAACTTTATCATACCCGGGATATCTACTAGACTCTTGTTTGGACAGATTTAAGTGTGTTATTGTTAAGAATTACAGGCCTACAATATAAAATGCCAAATTTCTATGTAAAACAATTGTACCGCTTTGAGACGCATCTGACATAATCATACCGCTAGGGAGGCTACGAAATAATGCCATTGCAAACGCGTCCTGTGTTTTGCCCACGGTTCTGGAATCGTGGGCAGAATCGCATGATTCCGCCTGCGATTACAGTACTCTCAGGTGTGATCAGAGCCTAAAACAAATACATGAAGGCACAGATGACAATAAAACCCATACAAACGTTTTAGGCTCTGATCACACCTGAGAGTACTGTAATCGCAGGCGATTACAGTACTCTCAGGTGTGATCAGAGCCTAAAACGTTTGTATGGGTTTTATTGTCATCTGTGCCTTCATGTATTTGTGATTCCCAGTCCCTTATTTATTGGCCTGGAGCATAAGAGTGAGACTAGAAAACAAAGTGGAATATTTTTCCAATGGCGTCTCAGACAGCAATACAAACGTGGCAGGTGTTCTAGACACATCATTCTATCAATAAAAGATAAGGTTTAAGGCTCCATTCACACTAGCGCGTTTTTTGATGCATTTTGCATTTTGCAGAAATGCATGGGAATTTTTTAACATGGGTTCCTATGGAACATGTTCACATCAATGCTTTTTTGTATCTCTGCATTTTTGGAAAGGGTCGGGGACTTTTTTTCATGCAAAAAGCAGCGTTTTGCATGTAATGGATTTCAATGGACAAGCATCAAAAACGCAAGTGCACCGTTTTTGCATCGTTTTTGCAGCGTTTTTGGTGCGTTTTTGCCTTTTTTTAATTTTTTTTTTTGTAATTTTTTTTTAAGACTGTAAAAAAAAAATGAAAAAAAAAATGAAAAAAAAAAAACGCAAAACGCAAATCGCGGCAAAAACGCCGCAAAAACGCCGCAAAAACGCTACAAAAACGCTGCTCAAAAACGTGCCAAGCATGAAAAAAAAACCTCCAAAAATGCTCAAAAGCAACATGCATAGGTGTGAATCGAGCCTTAATTGGAGTTGGGCTTTAACAGAGAAATTAAAATTTGAAAGGTCCAGGTACTTTGTCTTTTGAATCTTCAAAATAATTGACAGTGCGTGTACAATAGTGTCACTAAAAGCGGAAGCAATAGAATGGTCCGTTATGACACCAAGATGGATTCTGAACATCAAATTATTAATTGCTGTGTGAGGAGGTGATGTGCAGACCAAATCCAGGCTTGTCCTGATGCATTTTGGATTTAAATCACTTTCACTGGCAGCCGTTGAGTTGATAATAAAGTGTGAATCAGATTGGGTACAGGAAATAAACAGCAGGCTAAGGTCTAATATGTTTTTCTAAACCAGACATCATTATTGGTCAACAAGAATATATGAAAACCATCTGCAAGTCTTACAAATAAATTTTAGCAGGATCTAACAATACTTTGTGCTGTATTAGCATTCTGAAAGCTACAATCAAACTTTTCATGATGCTAATTTGACGGCAAACATCTTGAAGGCATACTTGATGAGCCATTATAATTTTCAGTTCTTGCAACAAGTACTCACAGATATATAGTTGTGCTTTCTTATTTAAATGTATTTACGCAGAGAAAAAATATTTGGATTTTTCGGTTGAGCAGGTTTTGTCTATAAGTTTAATTATGCTGCTCTGCAATCTGAGCAGTGACAATGAACAACTTCTCACTGTATCGCTTTTCTCTGTTTCTTTGTCCTTTGTTCTATTGACACCCACATATTGGACCAAAACAGGCCACCTGTAGTTTGATTTGCCTTATATAAAAATATTGCTATTTTGCTATGCAATTTTCACAGGTAATAATATAGCTTTAAGCATAGTTTGCGGTAATCAGGCGGAATATGAGTGCATAAATTGTGGAAAATTGGTGGCGTTTAAGTCTTATAAAATGCTTTCTCTTTTTTACTGTGGAATTGTAACAGAAAAACAAGATCTGCAAGGAGAATTGTTTTTGTCAAAAGTAGGGAGGGCCATTCCATCCAAATCTTATAAATCAGTTTTTGGTACATCTGGGAAAGTTTAACCACCAACAAATATTTACATTTTTTGGGGGCTCTATTAGGAAGATATCTGATCTTGAGCTCCTGGATTGGCATACCTGCTGTGGCCTTTAGACTAAATAACCAAAATGGATTTACTTAAAGTGGTTCTAAAGCCAGAACATTTTTTACCTCAATGCATTCCCTGCATTAGGTATAAAAAAATTCCAGCAGCAGTATTGCCCCCTCACCCCCGTAAATATTTACCTGAGTCCTCACTCAATCCAGCACTGTGCCTGTCTGTAGCAGCTCTCTCCTCTCTCTGCATTCACAGGACAGAGAGGCAGCAGCAGGAGCCAATGGCCCCTGCTGCTGTCGATCGAATCCTGTGGGAATAGAGCAGGGGGGCAGGACTGACCCAGGCTGTGTGTGTCTATGGGCATTGTGGTGACAGACACAGAGGAGGAGGAGCCAATAGTTCCTGTGGGGGAATCCCAGAAAAGGAGGATCGATTGCACAAAGCTGGTAAGTATAACATGTTTGTTATTTTAAGAAAACAAAAGCCTTTAAACCACTTTAAGGAATAGAGACTGTTAGATCAGCAGAGTGAATGCTTACCTAGTTTAGTAAATAAGATGAAACTGTGTTTATTTCATTTAACCAATCATGCACTAGCAAAAAAATCTCCTTCTTATTATTATACAGGATTTATATAGCGCCAACAGCTTGTGCAGCGCTTTACATCATGAGGGCAGACAGTACACTTACAATACATTTAAATACAAGAGGAATCAGAGGTCCCTGCTCGTTAGAGCTTACAATATAGGAGGGAGGGCCGAGTGATACAAAAGGTAATAACTGGGGGGATGAGCGAATGGAGAAAATAAAAGTACAGTTGTTAGGTGTGGGCAGGATAGGCTGTTCTGAAGAGTAGGGTTTTTGAGGATCGTCTAAAAGCAGAGTAGAAGATAATCTAACAGATTGGGGTAGGGAGTTCCATAGGATGGGAGAGACTCTGGAAAAGTCCTGGAGGCAAGCATGGGGGGAGGTTACGTGGGAGCTAGAGAGCAGGAGGCCTTGAAAGTGGAAAAAGACATGCCAGTATTCTATTTTATGAAGTTGACATTTTTATTTTAGAGCACCCCACCTTTTGGGGTTCCCAGGCACTCATGACACTATTGCAAGGTAAAAGCAAGCTCTAGACTACTTACCATTTATTCATGCCATCAAATAAAATAGTTATAATTAATGATAAATTCACTTTGCCTAATTTTTTGGGCAAAACTTGGTAAATGATTTTCAAATGTGCCTATTCACATCCCAAAATAATTACTGTTCGCATGCAAATAGATGAAACTCACCTTCTGTCTTTAAAAAAAATCATCTAAAATATTGCATTATCACTGATGATTGATTCAAAGAGTACACATTTATTATATAAGATATTTTATTCATCCTACAGTAGTTAGACTAAAAGTCACCTATGTAGTTTAGGCCTTTTAGGCTGCAGAACAGACCAAGCGAATGCTAAATATATTTGAAAAGACAAAGTCAACAAGCACGGCTTATACTGTATGTTTAATCTCTTGTTCTGCAACAGGATTGAGAACTCAGAAAGAACAATTGTTGGAAAATAAAAATGAAATGATTTAATTTATGATTATACAGCTTGTAAATTGTTGCAAAACTAGGGAGATAGTTACTGTTGTTTTATGCAACATGCTACAAGCAGTTTTATTGATTTGTTTCTCTTTAGATATCACTGATGTATTTATTCAGCCTGTTCATACAGAGATCTGTAAGATAATAGAATAGTTACAAATGTGAATACTATGTTGAAAATATTTTACTAAGCCATGGTTATGCCACCAAACAAAACAACAGGTTAGAAAGCATATTACTGTCTATTGTTCAAAAACAACTCGGTATGACAGATTATTTTTCTTGCACTGTGTCTTTGCTATAGATGCAAACAGGTGACTTATTACAAGTATAACTGGGCTGAAGCAGAGGCAGGAGAAATCATTTGCAACAGCTTTACTGATATAAAAAAATATATACAGTATATATACAGTATATATGTATATACTCAGAAAAGTGGTCCCCATCAATTAAAATAAGAAAATAGAAACAATAATTTATAATTTATAATTTACCCACGACTGAGCCAATAATCCATAGCATTTATCTGAATATACAGAACATATTATATACAGTATCTCATAAAAGTGAGTACACCCCTCACATTTTTGTAGATACTTTATTTTCATGTGACAACACTGAAGAAATGACACTTTGCTACAATGTAAAGCAGTGAGTGTACAGTTTGTGTAAATTTGCTGTCCCCTCAAAATAACTCAACACACAGCCATTAATGTCTAAACCGCTGGCAACAAAAGTGAGTACACCCCTAAGTGAAAATATCCAAATTGGGCCAAAAGTATCAATATTTTGTGTGGCCACCATTATTTTCCAGCACTGCCTTAACCCTCTTGGGCATGGAGTTCACCAGAGCTTCACAGGTTGCCACTGGAGTCCTCTTCCACTCCTCCATGATGACATCACGGAGCTGGTGGATGTTAGAGACCTTGCGCTCCTCCACCTTCTGTTTCAGGATGCCCCACAGATGATCAATAGGGTTTAGGTCTGGAGACATCCTTGGCCAGTCCATCACCTTTACCCTTAGCTTCTTTAGCAAGGCAGTGGTCGTCTTGGAGGTGTGTTTGGGGTCATTATCATGTTGGAATACTGCCCTGTGGCCCAGTCTCCAAAGGGAGGGGATCATGCTCTGCTTCAGTATGTCACAGCACATGTTGGCATTCATGGTTCCCTCAATGAACTGTAGCTCCCCAGTGCCGCCAGCACTCATGGAGCCCCAGACCATGACACTCCCACCACCATGCTTGACTGTAGGCAAGACACGCTTGTCTTGGTACTCTTCACCTGGTTGCCACCACACATGCTTGACACCATCTGAACCAAATAAGTTTATCTTGGTCTCATCAGACCACAGAAAGTTCCAGTAATCCATGTCCTTAGTCTGCTTGTCTTCAGCAAACTGTTTGTGGGCTTTCTTGTGCATCTTCTTTAGAAGAGGCTTCCTTCTGGGATGACAGCCATGCAGACCAATTTGATGCAGTGTGCGGCGTAATGAGTGAGCACTGACAGGCTGACCTCCTACCCCCTCAACCTCTACAGTAATGCTGGCAGCACTCATACGTCTATTTCCCAATTACAACCTCTGGATATGACACTGAGCATGTGCACTCAACTTCTTTGGTCGACCATGGCGAGGCCTGTTCTGAATGGAACCTGTCCTATAAAACCGTTGTATGGTCTTGGCCAACGTGCTGCAGCTCAGTTTCAGGGTCCTGGCAATCTTCTTATAGCCTAGCCCATCTTTATGTAGAGCAACAATTCTTTTTTTCAGATCCTTAGAGAGTTCTTTGCCGTGAGGTGCCATCTTAAACTTCCAGTGACCAGTATGAGAGAGTGAGAGTGATAACACCAAATTTAACACACCTGCTCCCTATTCACACCTGAGACCTCATGGCACCGGGGAGGGAAAATGGCTAATTGGGCCCAATTTTAACATTTTCACTTAGGGGTGTACTCACTTTTGTTGCCAGCGGTTTAGACATTAATGGCTGTGTGTTGAGTTATCTTGAGGGGACAGCAAATTTACACTGTTATACAAGCTGTACACTCACTACTTTACATTGTAGCAAAGTGTCATTTCTTCAGTGTTGTCACATAAAAAGATATAATACAATATTTACAAAAATGTGAGGGGTGTACTCACTTTTGTGAGATACTGTATATATAATAATAAGAAAGTCCAGTAAGAAACTGATCATAAATGTAAGTACATAAACACGCACATGTGTACATCATCATGCTAATACACATATACTTAATCAAAAATCATCAATACTGAGTATATATATAATAAAATGAATAAACAATTAATAAACAAAAATATGTAAAGGTGTAAGTAATAAAAAGAATTAACTGATGAATAACAGAAAGATGTATGAATAAATGAATGTGTATTTAAAGAATAAATATATGTTAATAGTTGTATGTAAAAAATGTGGATATCAAATAATAAAAATAATGAATAGTACATAAACAAATGGCAAATAGCTGAGTGTGGGTGAAGTAAACAACAAAGAATAATAGGTCAAAGACTGGCGAAAGACAAAGGGGCGGGGAAAGGGGGTTTGGAAAAAAAGAGGGGGAAAGGATTGGAGAAAGAGGGAGAAGGGTTGGAAAAAGGGGGGAGGGATGAAGGGGAGGGGGAGGGGGTAGTGGATAAGTGGGGGTAGGGGAGTTGTGAGAAAGGAAAGAGGGGGGTTGAGGGGAGAGAAAAGAGGAATACTGGATGAAACTGCCTGTTTCCAATTCCTCGTTTAGGCCTTTGGGTGCAAGAGAATCGAACATGTATATCCAAAACACTTACCTTCTGCATAAGAGTGAAAATCTCTCATTCTCAGTCAGGGTTCCCTTGGGGATGGTCTCTATGACGAAGACTTCCAGGCATTTTATATCATCATTGTGCATGCGATAAAAATGCCGTGGCGTGCTGTGTTCATCGCATCCTTTTTTGATGAACCGTCAGTGAGCACCAATTCTTGCACACAGCGTCCTACATACAAGAGGCCACAGGGACACCACATGACATAGAAAAAAATCTATAGAACAGGTAATGAACTGTTTAATGGTAAAAGTTTTGTTTGTATTGGTGGCGATGCTGTTGCTACCATGAGTAATAAATTGGAAGGTAAGGCATCCTTTTCTTTACATTGATAAATGTCTGTCCTATGATCAAAATACATTCTGATATCTAGCAGTGATCAGATTTTCTTAGTCAGAATTTTACTGGGTGCTAGTATATTTTTCATGGTGCAGGCCTTCCTAAAGGTTGGCGGAGCCACTGGCAACACAGGTGCTAGGCGCTGGTCTAATAATAAAATGTTGTAATGTTTTTGATTTATTCTGGAAACAGATTTGAATTTATCATTAGAAATTGACACAAATCTAACTGAGTGGTTATCATTCACTGGCTATAATATTCTCTCTAGGGGGAGGGTTCATGTGTGCCATGAAAGCCTCCTGAACTAGTGGTGAAGGGTAGCCCTTTTCTTCGAACTTCTGCATAAAGCCACCTTGTATGATGTAGTCATCAATTCTCAAGCAGTTTCTCCTTAGCTTATTAAACTGTTCACCGGGAATGTTCTTCTTCCATGTAGGGTGGTGACAGCTGTTAAAATGAAGATAAGAGTTCCCGCTGGTGGGCTTTATACGATTTTTGGTGATGATGCTGCCCTTATCATGGGTTAACACCAAGTCCAGAAAGACCAAATCTTTGGGGTCGATTACATGTGTAAAGGGCAACCTAAAGGGTTTGGCGTTACAATGGGCCACAAAGGAGGGGAAGACATCCAGGCCACCACTCCAAATGAGCAGGAAGTCATTGATGTATCTGCCGAAGAACACAATATGTTCTGCAAAAGGAATGTTGGCCCAGATGTATCCCTCCTCCCAGTAACCCATTGTCAGGTTGGCATATACAGGGGCAAAATTTGCTCCCATGGCTTTACCTTTGCATTGTAAGTAGAACTGGTCAAGAAATGTAAAATAATTATGTCTTAAGCATAACTCAATTGACTTGACCAGAAAATCTGATTGCAGAGAGTTGGTGTCACCATTTTGGGTCAGGAAATTTGTGTGGCCATGAGGCCTACCTCGTGGGGTATTGACGTGTAAAGGGAGGCTAAATCCAGAGAAGCCCACATATATCCCTCTACCCATGGGTAATGTTTGAGGGCATCGATAATCTGACTTGAGTCTCGGATGTAGGAAGGAAGTTGACAAACCAGGGGTTGTAGAAAGTAGTCAATATACACTGACAGCCGCTGGTGAAACTATTTGTTCTTGCCACTATTGTCCTTCAGTGATTTATGGATTTTGGGCAGAGGGTAGAAGTACAGGGTACTGCATTCAGGTGGTAACAAAAATTGTCTCTCCTTTTTGTTGAGTATTCCATTCTCCCAGGCCTCATAGACCAGAATTTTCAAGTTTATTTGGTAACCCGAAAGTGGATCAGCAGAAAGTGTAGGAAGATATGTGTTAGTATCTGCCAGAAGCCATCTTTCAGGTTATCTGTTTTGTTCTGCACCACAAGGCTTCCTCCCTTGTCTGCTTGTCTAATAGTTAATTTGGTATTGGTTGTCAGTTCTTTGAGGGCCTGTCTTTCTGCCCTTCATAGATTATGATGTCTGCTGGAAATGGATGTGTCACAAAGGGTTAGGAAATCTTTGTAAACCGCCTGATGATAGGTTTCTATATAGGGGCCCTTAGACTGTATTGGGAAAAAGGTTGATTTAGGTCTAAAAGTGGTGTGTGTGACTGGTGGGTCTAGAAATAGTGTTGGAATAGGTCCGTCTGTGTGGCCCTCCATTATAAATCTTTATGCTCAAATTTAGCCACCCAGGCATATATTTTATATTTATTGCTCATTGGAATACACTGTCTAATGCCATCAATATATTTTTAAAGCACTCCCACTTTTCCTCCATGTTTTTGTTTCTAGAATATCTATCCATTTAATGTTGCGAAAAAAGGGAGCACAGTTTAGTAAAGTTGGCTCTCTTGAAATGTAATGTTTTTGTCCTACCTTTGTGTCTTCTTTTTCTATAATTTACGGCAAATGTAATTACCCTGTGATCGCTGTTTCCCAAGTTATGCCTTACTTTAACATCTGTTTGTTGTTTGTAATTAGTAAGTCGAGCAAAACCTTGTTTTTAGTTGGGGCATCCACCAGTTGACACATGAAATTGTCCTCTAAGGCATTTAAGTTATGACGAGCTTTACACAAGTGAGCAGTTCCATCTGCCCTGTCATTATCTGGGTAATTGAAGTCCCCCATGATAATCACATTGCCCTGCTTTGCGGTCATTTCTAACGGAGAAAACAAGATTGGTCTCCTCTTCATCCTTCAGGTTTGGGAATCTGTAGCATACACCTATTATTAATTTCCCTAAGGGGACCTGTGTGGCTCTAAGGAAGAGAAGCTGAAGGGCTCTGAGGGAGGAAGGTTACTATAAGAAGGAGATAGGAGCTCCAGGGCTTAGTTGCCCCCAGTCTGGCTTCACCCCTGATAGAGAAGTCAGGGATAACACTCAACAGGTTCCTAATGCCATCCATTTCACCCTGATAAAAAAAAAAAAACTATTATTGTTCACTAATGCTGAGAAAGCATTTAACAGAGTTTATTGGGTAAAGCTCATGCCCAGATGACTACGTGTTAACATACTACAAACTAGGGAGCAAAATTGCGAGGCTTACAATTCCATCAGAGAAAACCATATCCTTCTCACCCAAACCAAGAAGGCACACAAAATGGCCATACGTAAGTTGGCAAAAGACCCAAAGTCCACCCAGATCAGTCTGGCTTCACCAGAAAAGGGATAACACTCAACAGGTTCTTAACACCATCCATTTCACTGTGATAAAAAAAATGTTATTGTTCTATCTACTAATGCTAAGAAAGCATTTACCAGAGGTAATTGAGAATTTACTAACACTACATTACACCCTCAGTTTCTGGTAAAATTAACAAAACTGTCTTAGACTCTTTGAACCATTTCTGTGTACTATTGGAGCCCACACTAATTTAAAAAAAAAAAAGCAAGCTAAATCAGTACACCACAAAGTAGCCGCATATGCTGATGGTTTAACCTTTTTTTAAATTATTATCCCTATCCTGGTTTAATTGAAATAACTTAAACGTTTCTGCAACATCAAAAACTTTAAAACAAATTCCAAATCTGAGGCTATGAGTGTGGCCTCCACAGGAGCAAATTAAATGGCACCTACAGAAGCAAATCAGACACCTTTCAAACTGTTTTCACCACACATAAATACCGGGGAACCAATATACTTTCCTTCCTAAACAAGTGTTTGAATTAAACTTTAGTTCTTTAATCAGAACAATGAAAGCAGGCTTACAACACAAGGAAAGAGAAATGTTGCACCTGGTTTGGCCATAATAGCGAACTAATGTAAATTAATATCCTGCCGTGCTTATTATACCTCCTGTAAACATTACCAATTAACCTCCTCTCAGGGTTCTATTGCAATCTACAGACACATTTTCTGTGGCAGGTAAACAGGTTAGAATTAATAGATCCACCCTTACCCTCCTACAATTAAAAGGAGGAAAGGGTTCAACAAGTACTACTTATTTCACTGGTTTACTACATTTTTGAATTAGACAAACATCCTAAAAAAATCCTAAAAAAGAAGTTAAATGTCTTTAAAAATAACATTTTTAAAGGCTTGTCACTTGACATTCAAATGTGAAGCACAAAGTACAAATGTTCCCAACTCCAATTGTTTTGTAAAAATATTGTGCTTGCTGCAAGCTTTTAAGTATTATTCATGCACTTTTTATACTGTTGTAAATAACTGCCTATGTTTTTTTAACTGTAATCTGCAGAAAGCATAGTTCTAATAGCATAGCTATTTATGGTACAGCTATACAATGTAAATTCCAAAATCAAATTAAAAAGGAAAACAAATCAGTATTTTATGATCAATTTCACATGATTACCAGCCTTTCAAAAAAAAGGGCAAGACAGAAGATATATTTTTCTGACCTACCCAAAACCCCAACTTTCAGACAAGCCTGGTTCAATGTTATTAAACCCAATTTAATAATTCAGTTTCAGGAACATCAAATCTGGGCTAGCTCGCCAAAATTAGAAGGCCTGAAAACTGTGATTTTAATTTTCTGGTGCCAATCAAAGGCAAACTTTTGCTGACTTTATGCCCAAGCAATCTCCTTCCTAGCTGCAAGGTATCAGGGATAGCAGAAGCTGTTGCTCCTGGGACCATAAGGCCTAAATTGTAGACATGTGCAATTTGTTTCGTAACGGATTGAAATTCAGACGAATGCAACATTGCAAAAAATTTTGCAGAACAATATAACAAATTTAAACTAATACAAAAGAAATTATATAGAAAAATAACAAATTAATTCGACATGATTCGTTCATTCGTTAAAGGTCTAATGAAACAAAGGGTCAACTTAGAGTAAATCTTACAGTCCAATCTGCTGATCAATTTTGCGCTGGAGGTTGAATTACTGGAAAAGTAGATTCCTGAGAACTGAGTGAGAAGGGTGTTGTATTGTATTTGAGCAGTGGAGAAGAGATATTGTCATTGTGTGTATTCATGGATTCAATAAACAAATGACTTTCCAAACTATGAATCATTATCACGAATATATATACATACAAAAAATGTTGAATCAATATACATACAAAACAAATCGAATCAGTATAACAAATATCAACACTCTACAGAAATAGCGAATTATCCGAAAACGAATTAACACAACAACGAATATAACAGAACAAAATTATGTATTTTACAAATGAAAACGAAAATAAACAAGATTTTCCATTATGCACAAGTCTACTAAATAGCCTTAACAAAATATTGCCATTAATTTGAGTAATGCCCTGTACACACGGTCGGACTTTGTTCGGACATTCCGACAACAAAATCCTAGGATTTTTTCCGACGGATGTTGGCTCAAACTTGTCTTGCATACACACCGTCACACAAAGTTGTCGGAAAATCCGATCGTTCTAAACGCAGTGACGTAAAACACGTACGTCGGGACTATAAACGGGGCAGTGGCCAATAGCTTTCATCTCTTTATTTATTCTGAGCATGCGTGGCACTTTGTCCGTCGGATTTGTGTACACACGATCGGAATTTCCGATAACGGATTTTGTTGTCGGAAAATTTTATATCCTGCTCTCAAACTTTGTGTGTCGGAAAATCCGATGGAAAATGTGTGATGGAGCCTACACACGTTCGGAATTTCCCACAACAAGGTCCTATAACACATTTTCCGTCGGAAAATCTGACCGTGTGTATGGGGCATAAGTGTGCAGATTAATTACCTTTTCTGGAGCAGTATGGATATACTGCACCACTGAGAATTGGACACCTTAGTAGCGTGAATGAACTTTGGTTGGGAAAAAGGTTACAGCGGGTTGTGGTTTTAAGTAGATTGTAAGTTCTAAGGAGCAGGGCCCTCTGATTCCTACTTTAAAGTGTATTGTATTTGTACTGTCTACACTCAAGTTGTAAAGCGCTACGTAAACTATTTGCGCTATATAAATTCTATATAATAATAATAATATAATAATAAAAGTACATTAGGCAATGGGGTAGGCATTTTGCTGCAAGGGGAAGTAGCTATAGCAGTTGTGAATGTTGAATCTGGAGCACAGAATTCTGGATATAGAATTAAACTTTAGGGGCCTTGATTTACATCTTGCAATCTGGCTCAGGTGTGTCCAGTTACACCTTGGATCAGTTTCCTGCACTGTTTCGTTAATTGAAGGACAGGTTCACCCTGCAGAACTGTAGGTGGAATGTCCCATTTAAGTCTATAAGACGTTAGTGCACAGGCACAGGCAGCCAGACGCTAGATTTTACTGGCTGGACAGACAGCATTGGAGGCCACAGCCATTGGAGGAGATAAATAGAGATCTGCAGCAAAGGGGTGGGGGAGGTAACACAATTTAGTATATTGAAGGGACTAGGGAGGTTAACTAAGTCTGTTTTTTCCAAAAGGTGACCTCGTCTTCTAAAAGTAACTTTCAAATTACTTCTTGCTTGTCTTTATAGTTATATTGTTTCTTATCAAACTGATACATAGACGACAGGTCTTTCGGTGATTAGGGTCTGTCAAGCTGCTTAGTGCCCCCGATGTATGACATATGAAGCAACAGGTCACTTTTAAGTGTAGTAAAACATCAATTGTGATATCTAGCTGTTCACAAATAGGATGAGGGCACTTTACCAAAAAGCAGAAAAATTGACTTTACCCACACATGCTATTGCTGAGCTTCCATCCATTCAATGGCCTATTGTTGTCAAGCCAGAGGCTCAGTATTATTGATAAGCAGGGCTTAAAGTGGCATTCAACCCAAAAACAAAAATGTTGTAATGGATCCCCGTCGCACTCTGCTTGAGTGCTTCTGTCAGTACACTGCTTCCTCCAATCTGGACCTTCACATATCAGATTTTACAGTTGAATAGTGTAACTAAGAAAACAGACGAGACTAGCTCAGTTACAAAACTGGACATGAACTGTTTACTGAAACACATGTAACAACAGATATCCACTCAGGGACAATGCCTCCTCCCTTGGATTCAGGCGGGGTAAACTGTCCAATCAGCAATAACGAACACAAATACAAATATCCATCCCATAATACATTTCTCACAAGGAAGACACAAACAATAGAAACAATGGAATACACCCCAAACGACCCCAGCAAAAATTACAGTTTTGTACAAATTTCAGTATTTAGGCATCAAAGAAGTACAATATGCAATTAGCAATGTGATTTAAGGTACAGTAGATATTAAGGCAAATAACATATTTCTTATTTTATTTTCGATATAGCAAGTAAGTAGCTTAGGGACAGGACTCAGGAGGGCTGGAAATTAGATTGGGCAGGCGCATATACATGAAATTTACTTTCACAGTGACACTAACAGCAGTGTTCATCAGCACAGATGTTGACACCTCACTGACTCAACACGTCCCCACCTGGGTCACAGTCTCTCTCTACGCCAGGTGGTCCCTTTAGTGCACTCCAGTCCAAACAGCACTGACAATCCTGCTCCCAACTTGCCTTGATCCCGTTCCGCAAACCTGCAGAGGAGGCTCTGACTGCTCCGCTGGGCTCCCTTGCACCATGAAATTACATGCTCCGGCACACATTGTAGTAAACACTCAGATGGTCTTGGCAAGCTCCGAGCCGAGTGTCACAGCCATATTTTTTACTGGCAACCTTTTCTTGTCACTAGCATTTACTGGCAGGAGAAATGTGACAGTTTTTTACTGGATGCCAGTAAAAATACTAACAGTTGGCAATACTGTGGCTGGATTATTTCTCTTTTCTTAGACTTTTTTCCTTTTTTTTTCACCTGGAGATCCAGCAAGTAAGTTTGTTATTTTTCAGCTTTCTTTAACAGACATGGTAGCAGTTAGAGGGTTGAGGCAAACCATTTAACACTGACAGGGATGCATACAATGGGCAGCTTTTATTCATTTTCCTCAAAAGGAAAAAAACTGTTTGCTGTAACTGCTCATACAGTGTTAGCTTGTCAGTCAAGTCCATCTAAATCTGTTAGGGCATCTAACACTACCCTCTTCCCAGCCTGAAAATGCTGGACAAGAAGTGTTACTGATTGTTACTGATTGAATCACCAGGTGATATAATGGAAAAAAAGCCTAAAAAAAGAGAAAAAATGCAGTTACCACATCTAAGCATTAGTAAGCAGTATAAATGACATTTTTGGTTTTGGGTTTAATACTACATTAAACACTAGGTCAAGAAATTAAAACCCCCATACCAAAGAGAACATAATCTCAGACATGCAGGAGGCTTTTATTGTGCAAGAGTTGTAGTAGTGACTGACTTTACGAGTCCGGTGAACAATTCGGCCGTGGGCTCCATCGGACCTGCAGCGGACTTTTTCGGACTGACTTTAGATTTGGAACATGCTTCTAACCTTTCCGACGGACTCAAGTCCGGTCTAAAAATCCGCTCATCTGTATGCTAGTCCGGCGGACAAAAACCGACGCTAGGGCAGCTATTGGCTACTGGCTATGAACTTCCTTATTTTAGTCCAGTCGTACGTCATCACGTACGAATCCGTCTGACTTTGGTGTGATCGTATGTAGGCAAGTCCGGTCGTTAGAAAGTCCGTCGAAAGTCCATCGTAACTCCGTCAAAAGTCCGTCGGAAAGACCATCAGACCTTTGTTGTTGAAAAGTCCGACTGTGTGTACAGGGCATAAAAGTTCCAATATCCATACTACTTTTCGCTTTTCGCTGAGAAAAAAAAAAAAAAAAAAAAAAAATATATATATATATATATATATATATATATATATATATATATATATATATATATATATATATCTATAAATGTATTTATTATTCTTGAAAATTGAAATATAAGTAATAAGCTCCTAGCTTGTGTCAAAGTCAAATATTTAAGTGTTAATGACAAAAAACAGTATGCAAGCAGTAAACCTCAACACAGTATGCAAGCAGTAAACCTCAGCACTAGAGAAATAATGGTGGTAGCTGGCAATATATAAACCTCAGAGTACAGTATTTCCAAATGCTGTGCTCAAAAAAGTGTGTAAGTATCAAATTAATACATCAAATCACTGAATGTTAATAAATAACAAAATAACATGTTTTTTTCATTTGGCTGGATATTTCTGTTTTTTAATGTGTATTGAGCCATATTGAGTTTTTTAATAATTAAAAAGTACTACACTATATGAGCTTTTTTGTGGCTCCACTCACTGCGTGAGTACTTCTTTGCCCATGGCAACTATCATTGGATATATATGGTTCGGATGGTGTTTGTAGTGGTGAATACTTGAGGCCGGATACACTTGTGAAAAATGTTTGTGGCCATGCATGATGCAAGGTTATATCTGGTGAGTAAATAGAGTTGTAGGTGTGGTGGACACTTTAGGGTGGTACAAGCCTCTCCAGTGAAAGTAACCTCTTAAAGCAGTAGTAAACCACTGTGGGTTTTTTGGCAACCTGCAAGGCAATGTCATAATGTGCTAGTACGCATCACATATTAGCACATTATTTGAAACTTACCTTAGAACGAAGCCCCTCCAGTGACGCTCTGTCACCACTGAAGGCGCTTCCATCTTCACCGGGTCTTCCTTCCGGGTTCGCGTATTCCAGCCGTGTGAGTGGCTGGAGCTGCTGTAATGTCATTTCCGCACATGTGTGTAGGAGCCGCCATTTATGGCACAGAACTCTGAAGGTATGCCCCGGATGGCCGTTCCTTGAGGTCACCAGCTGCATCTACAGTAAATATCTCCTAAATGGTGCACTTTAGGAGATATTTACAGTACCTATAGGTAAGACTTATTTTAGGCTTACCTGTAGGTAAAAAGTATGCATGGGAGTTTACTCCTACTTTAATCATTCTGGAGCATCGCTACTACTACTGACGTGTGAGGTGCCAATTTACATTTGGTGAGTGCATAGTGGTGTTGGTTTGGGGGACACCTTGGGTGCTACATACTCTTTCGGTGGCGTAATTCATGGAACAAGACACCATCATCATTTACACAAAAAGAACTTCATAACTTTGTATATTAAGAAGATTATATTAAAATTACTTTATGGTTCCAATCATTTGAAATACTACACGGATGATTTTTTGGCTTCTCTGTTTCACTTTGGTGGTTTATGTGATCACGTTTTGGACATTTATTCACTAATTATTTGAATATTTTATCTTACTTTGTTATTTATTAACATACAGTGATTTGATGTATTAATTTGATATTGGGTTGCACACTTTTTGAGCACAGATTTTGGAAACAAAGTATGCAAGCTGTAAAGCAGATAACATTTGTGTGTTCTGTGACCTGTATCTGATCAACACAGGTCACTGCAAGGGCACATAGAAAATAATTGTTTTCTGTGTGCTCTGTTCACAATACAACGGAGTAGAGAAATGCGGAAAAATACAGCATGCCTTAATTTTTCTGCACCAGAGATCACCAAAGTTCTCCATCTGTGAAATGTTGTGAAAAGTCACAAGAGGAGGAAAGACCGACATTTAAAAATGTTAAAAAATAAAATAAAAAGTAAACTGTGCCCTGTGTTGTAAAAACCTGAGACACCCCCACCCACTACCAGTACAAATCAAACACCAGTCTTTACGCTAAAACAGATCATTTTAGTGTGCAGGCTTGTTTGAACAAGCTCTGACTGTTATAACAACCAAAACATTTTATGATTAAAAAATAGGCAGCAAAGAAATTGTTAATGATCATAGCAGAAATTGTACCCTATGAATCAAAAAATACTGCATAAAATGTAATTTGTGCTGACTGTCATTTGTAAGTGCATAAGTTAAAAAAAGCAAATATTTCTTGTTAATATTCACTCTAAGCGGAATGTGTACAATGCTGTGAAATGTATTCCTCTTTCTTTAGACCCTCTGGCAAAAGTCAGAGCCAATAAAACTCTTGGATTTATAACTTTCTGTGTTTTTTGCTAAATCAATAAGCTGCCCCTGTAACTTGCTGAGAATCTCATATCTTCACCATGTGGTGGGGCTCGATGGAAGGTAATTTCACAGCTATAGGCCTGCCAGGCACAGCCAGCGGTTCTGCTTATAGTTGTAAAGTTGATTACTGCTCTAAATAGCTAACTAACTAGTTTACTGGAACATTAACACCTCGGGGGACTGTTAAAGTTTCACTAACTTCTGAGACTGCTGAAAACAAGACAAAAGTGAAATAGCGGAGGTAAATAAGCAGAGAGGTAGGTAAGGTCATCTTGTTGGTGTTGCTTTGTCAGCAGTGGTCAGTGCAGTGCATTGCAGATCGATACAATACAAAATGTGTACTTCTTTTTAAAGGCATTATAAACTTTCAAATGTTTTCAATGTTTTATATTAGGTATTAGTGTAATTTCCATGTGTCATTTGTTTGCCTTACATTGTAATGATGGGCTTACATTTTGTGGCTGTAGCTTGTAGTGTCATGGCTGATCAGTTTCCCTATATCGATGTATTGCTTCACCTAGGTTGTCCCTAGGGATAGGCAACGTCTTGTTCTGGGTCACACAACATTCAGTGCAAGCCTTGCCATTTTCTGTTTTGCATCTCATTTGTGGGTGCGCAAATGTGATGAAACACATCTCTTCCAGCATAACCCCTTGCAACCTACGTAATGCAAATGTGCAACAGCAAAGAAAGTGGAGCTCTAATGCCCACATGCAGCACATATGTGTCTATGTGTGGCAGAGGGCTCTCCTCTATATCTTGTGCAGCGTGTGACGTCAGATCCCTGCTCCCTGTCTTTTGGAGCTGAGAAATCTTTGAATGGCTGCAGATAGCCAGGTACAACTTTAGAGGGTTTGTTTAATCTTTGTGTATCACCTGAGACTTGTCACTTCATTGGGTATATGTTTACAACCACTTTTAGTTTTTCATTCTAAGCTATTGTTGATAAGGATAACAGAGGACCTTATACACCTGTACAAGAGCAGTAATTGATTTGTCATCTGTCTCTGTTCAGCATTCACTGCCCACGCCACAGAATCTAGAATGGGCAGCTGAAAAAATTCCAACATGTTGTCTAACCCAATAGAGGATTAAAAGTAAACAAATGTACAAACGAGGTGACACAGGTCTAAGCCATTGGGTTTATTTAATAAGGCAAAAGGCAATATGCAGATTGCAGGAATTCAAAGCAATCAATAGGAATTCATTTTTCACCGATCTAACTACAGTAAACTAATTTCTAGTTAGTATTGTATTGATTAGTGCAAGTCAGTAGCATTTTAACTGGAATTTAAAATATATGTTTTTTCTGCATGTAGGTCCAAGATTGACACATAAATGTTATATATGAAAAGAAAATGCTGGGCTATCTTAATAACGGCATATGTGCCATATTAAAGTGACAAAAAATAAAGCGTTTTAGTGCATATATTCACTGAATATGTACCGTGAATCAACTTAACATAAAGCATTTAATCAAACATTATGCATCTTATCTTAATAATCCAAGCACATGCATATATGTATAAAGTGACCCAGTAAACTTGATATAGGGATAAAACGTATCTTCCTCAGGGGGATTGTGACAATCCCCCTGAGGAAGATACGTTATATCCCTGTATCGACACATGTTGGAGAGGGGACAGGACGATGCAGGAGACAGCTTGTCTGTCTTAAGATGGAGGGACACCCTATTTCAGCGATTTGGCTTTCTGTAGAGTGGTGCACTGAAGCACCTGGCAAATGTGAGTACCCTGGAGAGGGGCTTTTGTTCATTAATAAATATATGTATATTTTTTAAACGATATCACACTATCAAGTCCCTTATATGTTTTATATGGATGTGGAGACAGCGCCACTGAGCAGCCCAGGATCCCATCACTAAAACTGAACCCAGGGGTGGTTCATATGCGTGCACTGACTGAACTTAATTGTGAGGTCACACACTATGATGTGAGCATATACACATAAGGGGGGAGCACCTGTGTGGACACGAGAACACGTTTGTATCAACATTACAAGATTTGACTATTTTTGGAATGGACTTCATTATCTAATTATGTTATCTTTGATTCACAAGATTTTCTTCTATTGTATCAATTTTTGCACATAGCACTTTTAGTTCACTGGGTCACTTTATACATATATGCATGTGCTTGGATTATTAATATAAGATCTATGATGTTTGATTATATGCTTTATGTTAATTTAAATCACGGTACATATTCAGTGTATGTATGCACTAAAACACTTTATTTTTTTTTTCTTTAACATGTATTAAGATAGCGCAGCATTTTCTTTTCACATATGGTGTTTTTGCACGGTCTTATGGGACGCAATCAATGTTAGCAGCTGTCCAGATATGAGTTGATATATACTAGTGGTAGCTCGCAAGTTTTTTTGTTTTTTGACAAATAAATGTTGTTGTCTGAGAGCAAAAAGTTTCTGTTGGGCTCTTTCTTTGGAAAACGCATCGTGATCTAAGGGTGCACCCCAGATTAAATGCATTTTCATATAGAAAGTACAAAAACTGTTTAAAATGTAGGGGGTCTATTAATGAAGGATTAACTTGGAATCCCAGGTAATATCAAATATCATTACTGATATTTGCCCAAATGAGATTCACTGGCATTCATATGGCATTCCAAAGTCACATTAAAACATCTACAATGAAATTAAGGTACACCAGGCAAATGTAGATGCAGTGATCGCTTGTACCATAGGATGTAAATGAATAACAATGGCTGTTTTAGGCTACATTTGCATATGTGGCTAGCGCTGGTGCGAATGACAGCGGCAGGAATCTGCTGATTCCTGCAGCTGTCTCTTCCACCCATGAGTGGCTAGCTACAGCCACTAGGAAGTAGTCGCTGGATAGGTGAATAGCCACAGATAGCTGTGGCCCTTGCTGACCTCTCATTAAAATGTACAGGGCTCAGCCACCACAGCTAACCACTTAGATGTGGCAGAAACAGCTGCAAGGATCAGCAGATTCCTGACGCTGTCATTAGCACCAGCGCTAGTGCAATGCAGTCTATTAAAAGCAAAACAAACAAGCATACAAAAAAAACACAAAAACATTGATCATATTCAAGTTTACTTTTCAGTATTTTCTCATTTGTAAACAAAATGAAAAACTAACATATTGATAAAAAAAGGGCAGGGGAAGCCAGGAGAAAGTAGTGATTATTGCTAGCGGCTATTTCAACTGCTAGCAATAATCATAAGAGAATCCGGCAGGCTGGTTGTATCCAAATAGATCGATTTGATCAACTTGGTACATTTAGCCTGCCCATTAAAGGAGAAGTCCAGCCTGAGCTCATTCGGCTGGGCTTCTCCTATGGGTCACAGGAGTGCAGTTCGTTTTGCACTCCTGTATCCCATTTTCAACAGAAGTCCGTTCTCTGCTGACGTCACCAAGATCAGTCCAGGCACTGCGTAATGCCGACTCTGGAAGTCTGGATCCACCAGGTGCCTGGACTGATAGGCGTCTTAGCCGCTGAGATGGCCACTCTCCGCCCCTCCACAGCTCAGCGCTCCAATGAGCGTGGAGGAACAGAGCAGGAGAGCTGCTGACTGACAGGCAGCAGCTCTCTGCTCAGGGAGGTGAGAGAACCGAGCCATCGGCGGTGGGGGACAGATGCAGCATTGAACTGATGCTGCATCCACCTAGGTAACCATGATTATGGGATAAAAAAACCCTATACTTCTCTTTTAATGATTGGAATCTCGGCCGGTTCTTGCTAAACTGGCTGAGATTTGAACCTTGTATGGCGGGACTTAGCTCTGTGGCTAAAGCCTAGTACACACCACTAGCTTTTTTTTCGCTCAACCCACCAACATTTGGCCCGTGTGTACTAGGCCTAATTCCCTTGCAAAATGAACAATCTATTTGTCAATAATAGACTAATAGATAGTAAATCAACTCCTATGCCTCCATAAGGAGAACCTGTACCAGACTTTTTATTTTATAACCAAGGGGCTTCTTATCTCAGTCATATGATAGAAAAAAAAAAAGGTTTAATTAAAATTGATTGAAAGTTATAAATCAGTACAAAAATTTAAAATCACTTTTTTATAGGCACTCATACAATAAATTTTCACTTTTGCTAAAACACATTATATTTTATGTTATTGCGGTTACATTTTGTCATTTAACAGGGATTTTAAAGATAGGGTTGTTATGGGTTAATATGAGCTAATAATGATTTTAGTGTGTTTTTATCTATTTAATAAACATTTTCTCATTTATAATCAGACATGCGGAATTACAGGGTTCTATACTTTTAAATACCAGTAATTATAAAGGTTTGGAAGCTATTATCAAGACTGTCATATTTATGTATAAAATAGCAAAAATGTTTTGGCCACCTGAGTTGCTAAGTGGGTGGTAGCGCCTGGCATTCCAAAGATTAAAAGTTGCAATATTTTACTCTTTCGGAAATTAATGGTTTCAAATAAAGGTGGATAAATAAGCATTTGTGTACAGTTCATGAAAGATTTTTACATAGGAAATATATACAGAATTCTTCTTTGCAAGCAATCAGTGTTAGAATAGGTATATTACAGTCTTTATCGTGATCAAAAATTCCAACAGAGTGAAAATGTTTATTTTAAACCAGAGGCATAAGCTAGTTATTTTCTCTGTTGTGGTGTAAAAGTACATTTTGGAAGCTTGTCAACCTGGCTGCATCTTACAAGCTAATTTGTTTACTGCAACCATTCACAAAATAATTTTCAAAGCTAATTAAGCTGTGATTATGTGCACATAGTATTTTGTGCGGTACATATGCATAATATATCAGTGGAAATCTGCAATATATTTTCCAGCATTATTAACAATCAAAGTGGAACATTAGCCATTATTATAAAGTGAAAATATTTTAACTAACTTTCAAACTGAAAAGACATCAAGAACATGCCAGATTTCCTAAAATATCTAGTATTCTATTGTGTTACACCTAAAAATTAGGATTTTAAGTTGACTTGTTATGCAGCATTGAAAATTAAAACTTTATATAAAAGCCAAGAGATGTTCTAATGATTTACTGTATGTAAGAATTTGGACCATGTGTGACAAAAGCCTTAAAAAATAAGTATTACAATACTAAGAAGTATACAATTTACTTATTAGACTGATGATGTCACAGGAGGCAGGTATCCTTAGCCCATTAACAACTGCGGAATTAATAGTTAGATCCCAGTTGGATCCCACTGACTTGAAGGTGCGCAAGCATTGATTTCATGTACAGAGACCAAAAGGAGTCCCCTGTGCCCTCTATCTGTAATATACTAGCAAGTAGCTATTGCAACCATTCTTTATCCCTTCTCTTATATGATAGATGAACTGAAATAAATGCCTGACAGGCAGGGTAGTGGACTGCCCTTCATTCATTCCCACCAAAGGCTAAGTCAGTATTTAAAATTTAGTGCACAGTTTATGTCAAACATACATTGCATGACCTTTTAAAAAAGATCTGCCATTAAGAAACCATTCCCTGACTTGTATCATTTATAGATTCTGATAGTAGTTATGTGCTTTTGAGCTCTGAATCCTCAAGAGTTGTTAAGCTAACCCATGGCAAGTATGAAAGGCATAAAAGGGCCAAAGTCTGGGTCATGGATCAAAGTATCATATATTGTATATATAGAGTAAGAAGAGCACCAAACAAGCAGTAAAGTCCAGATAATATGTATTGTTCACAGTGACTGTTATCCACCTCCAGTCCAAATCAATCTTCATTTGTTTGCTACAAAATTACTTAAAACCCCCAACATTATATATTTTTTAAGAAAATACCCTGTAGAATAAAATGATGGTTGTTGCAATGTCATACAATATTTGTACTGCAGTTTATCAAATTAAAATTTTCAGGAAAAAATACACTTTATTGAATTATAGTGCACGCAAACACAATTTAAAGCGGAGTTCCACCCAATAGTGGAACTTCTGCTTTAAGCACTCCACACCCCCTGACATGCCAAATTTGGCATGTAATTTTTTTTTGGGAGTGTGTACCCTCTTTTTAGTTGGACTTCCTGGCCCACTTTCTCCTTCTTGTTCTCGGCCGCCTAGGCGACTCCTCCTCTCGCCCTAGGCGGCCCCTCCCTGCCAGCGATCTTCTGGGACACAGCACAGGTCCCAGAAGTTTGACTGGCCAATAGTAGAGAGCAGCACAACTCGTGCATGAGCAGTGCATGCCCGGCCGTGAAGCCATAAGCTGTCACAGACAGGTGCCCACAGTTGCTATGATGGCGCCGAGAAAGGAGCGAGGCTCCGGGCGGCCACATCGCTGGACCGTGGGACAGGTAAGTGTCGGTTTATTAAAAGTCAGCAGCTATACTTTTTGTAGCTGCTGACTTTTAATAAACTAAAAAATGGGTGAAACTCCGCTTTAGAGACCCAATATTTGGTGAAGTATTAAAGATGATGTTACACTGAGTAATAGATACCTAACATGCCACTCTCTCGTACGCCCATGGAATGGCGACAAACTACGGTGCCTAAAAATCTTGAGGCGATGCTTTAAAAGTCTTTGCAGGTTACCAGTTTTGAGTTACGCAGGAGCTCTTACACTAGAATTATTGCTCTCATGTTGACATTTGCGATGATACCTTACATGTGTGGTGTGATCACCGTTTATGTATGTGCATGGGACTTACGTGTGCATTTGCTCATGAGCACATGGAGAGGAGGGTACTTTAATTTTTTTATTTTTTGTTGAACTTTATTGCTATCACAAGGGATGAATAACATCTCTTGTGATAGCATGAGCCATGACAGGCTCCTCAGTGATTGGCTCCAATTTATTTCTATTACACAGGGTGATATCAGACGATTGCACAGGTCCAATAGGATTAGGCCATTATTTTCTGTCTTGCCATTCCAAGTGCGATCATGTGACTACACCCACCCAATGAAAATGGCTCTATTTGCACTCATTGTAATTGGTCCTTTCTAGATACTTTTAGTTATAAATACAGGCAACCTGGAGTGGATGTTTTATGCCCCTGTTGAAGACCCCTAGGTCGAAACGCGTCAGATCATTTACCACCATCCATGTTGCCCACTCATTTTAATGCATTGTGATCACGTTTTTTTATTGTAAAAAGGTTTTTTTAGAAATAAAAACACCCCCTTTTTTATCTGCACCATGTAGAGGCATATTTTTTCTTTCCACATACCTTTCAAATGAGGTCAAGTGCTTACTTCAGCTCCACAAGTGACGTCTTTGCCTTCCTGATCTTTATCCTGGTTGTTTACTGTGAGGACCTGCCTGGTGGCCCCCGGTGATCCATGCAGATTGCAGCCTAGAGAATTCGAGTGACAGGACGTCCCTTCCCACTCCCTTGGTGGCACAATGCTCATGCGATTCCCTGTCGCTGACACGGGAATCCACGGGATCTGGTAAGAGTTTTCCACATACCATTCCTTCCATGATTGCTTCCTCTCGTTGTTATGGTCCGGTTTCTGTGAAATTCAATTTGAATATCATCAGACTTCGGAGTATATTCACCTTCCTGTGCTGCGGGACATTATATCCCACTTATAAACATTTATTCATTGACTTTATGTTTATCACATGCCATTTGGCTGATGTTCCACTAACATTGTTTGAAGTACAAATTAGGAATTGTTTGGCTTTGATCACATACACACAGATTATGCGCTACATTTTTTATTTTATATATTCATTGTTTCTGTCAGACTGTATGTAGCTGCTTTACCTTGTTTTCAATTGTTAGCGCAGTGTTACCCATGCACTCTTCCTCTTTATGGAGAGATCTGGGGACTATTAGGCCCCATATCTCTTTTCTGTCATCCAAAGTGTCTGATTAAACTGAGATCGTTTGATCAGATGGTTTGCATGCCATAAACTAGAAGTGCCAAAATCCTCATCGCTTCTGGTTTCTGACATCACAGAGGGGAAGGAACAATGGAAATTCCTCTCATTCTGTCTAGTGTGCCCGATTCAGAGCAGTCGTATTGGTATTGGGCTCCATAGTGGTATTTAGAGTCTGGTAAAGGCAGGGACCCCCTTCTGCCACCACTAAAAGTGATTGAGTAGCTGTAGAGCAGCCGCTTGGATCACTTTTACATTGCGCAGAATTGCTAGCTGAACAAAATGATATCTGTATCATGGCTGCAGCTTAGAGGCTGACTGAGATATGGCTGCTCCCATCAGAGGAAGTATGGGTATGTCCTAAGTACGGGAAATAAATAAAGAATAATGCTTTTTGAGGATTCTGAAGGACTTCCCTCTTCAGGGATTAGTATTGTTCATGTAGGGCAACCTCTCTCAACCTTTTTAAAATGGAGGAATCCTTGTAATAACAGTCTCAGGGAACCCCTGCTAACAATTTCTATATGTATAGTTCATGATACTTTAGTGTGATGGTCACTGGGAGGTGTGCTCCTTAGGATGGCCATACATAGTTCGAATCTTGACCGGTTCAGCAGGAACACCCCGAGATTCAAACCATTAATAGGCAGGCTGAATATACCAAGTTGATTGATCGATCAACTTGGGTACAACCAGCTTCCTGGATTCTCTTGCGATTATTGCTAGCAGCTGCTCCACCTAATTAATAAATTAAAGCTGAATTCCAGCTAACACTTTTTAAGCAGTTAAAGCAACATTTTTTTTTTCTTTTGAGATAAAGATTTTACATAGATGAACAAAATCTGAGCATGTAAGCACTCCTGCCAATGTTAAATGGTTTATCTCAACCTTTTAACTTCCACTTTTGCTTGAGAGCTTGGTCTGTTAAAGGAAGTAGAAAAAAACAGACTTAGTAGCTGGATCAACAAGTGGAAATAATGGGGGAAAAGCCTAAAAATGTAATGCAGCCACCACACATAAAACATGGTAAACTGCAATAAAATAAGTTTTGTCTTAAAGGTTTAAAAACAACTTCGCGCCGAGCGTACGCATATATGTGGCCTCGGCAGGCATCATCCCGATACCATTTTTTAGAGCGTGCGATCAGCTTTCCAGGGATAACAACTGATACGGCTAAAAGCCGACCGATTGTTATCCCGGGCCTCCCGTCCCACCGGGAGACCCGATCTGTGATGTGCCACTTCCGGCACCTGGAGACAGACTGGAACGAAGCCGTAAATGGCTTCGTTCCAGACTCCTGAATGTAAACACAGAAGCGACTTCACGACGCCACTTCCGGTTTACTCGGCTGCCAGTGGCGCCAGAATTTAAAAATATTAAGTATTCAGAATCGCTGTTTTCGGCGATCTGAATACTTTGAATTGCAAAAGAGGGATTGGAGGTCTTTTAGACCCCTGATCACTCCATAAAGAGTACCTGTCACCACCTATTACTGTCACAAGGGATGTTTACATTCCTTGTGACAGCAATAAAAGTGATCATTTTTTTTTTTTTAAACACAATTTAATAACATAAAAATAAATAAAATGAATAAGAAAAAAAAATGTTAAAGCACCTCCGTCCCTGCGAGCTCGCGCAGCAAAGAAAACGCATACGGAAGTCGTGCCCACATATGTAAACGGTGTTCAAATCACACATGTGAGGTATCGCCATGATCATCAGAGCGTGAGCAGAAATTCTAGCACTAGACCTCTTATGTAACTCTAACCTGGTCGCTGTAAAAAAAATTTAAAGCGTCGCCTATGGAGATTTTTAGGCACCGTAGTTTGTTGCCATTCCACGAGTGCGTGCAATTATAAAGCGTGACATGTTTGGTATATATTTACTCGGCGTAACATCATCTTTCACATTATACAAAAAAATTGGGCTAAATTTACTGTTTCGTTTTTTTTTAATTTATGAAAGTGCCCCTTTTCCCAAAAAATTTTGTTTAAAACACCGCTGCACAAATACCGTGTAACATAAAATATTGCAACAATCGCCATTTTATTCTCTAGATTCTCCGCTAAAAAATATATATAATGTTTGGGGGTTCTAAGTCATTTTCTAGCAAAATATACGGATTTTAACTTGTAAACACCAAATGTCAGAAATAGGCTTAGGCATGAAAGGGTTAATAGCACTTTATTAACGAAATCACGACTTAAAGCAGTAGTAAACCACTGAAAAAAAAAGAAGAACACCCCTGCTAAACAATGGCATAATGTGCTAGTATGCATCACATACTAGCACATTATGAAATACTCACCTTTGAATGAAGCCCTTCCAGCGGCACCCGCTCTCCGCTAAGAGGGCTGACATCTTCTCCCGTCCTTTCCTCTGGGATCACGGGCTCCAGCGTTGTGAGTGGCCAGAGCCACGATGACGTCACTCCCACGCATGAGCGCGGGAGCCCTTGGTTCCAGCAAGAAGCTCTAAAGGTCCGGCATAGTATGCCGGACTTTGAGAGCGCATTTGTGCCGCTGACGTCGGCGGCTGCATGCAGGGTGAATATCTCCTGAACGTGCACCATTTAGGAGATATTCATTTTACCTACAGGTAAGCCTTATTATAGGCTTACCTGTAGGTAAAAATAACAAAGTGGGGTTTACAACCTCTTTAAGAAGAAAAAGATTCATTTGTGGGAGTGAAAAAAGCTTTCTCTAGTTGCTGGTTTAGCTGGCTTATTTTGTGAAACACTGATGAAAAGGGTCCTTTAGAACTGGCTCTTTACCAGATACTGCAAACAACACATTTTATCTTGAACTTTGCTTCTTGTTTCTGCTCTCTCCTTTCTCTATATTGCATATTTGTTCTGAGTAAAGCAGTAAAGCTAAACTCACTCAGAGTCACCGTCCTGGAATTAGTATGCTGTCCATGAGTCAGAATTGCTATGATCTAAACTGTAACAATTAGAGCATCTAATATCAAATTTATTTTATTTTGTCCAGATTTAAAGCAAAATTCAACTGCATCTGAAAACCATAAATTGAAAAACACAATTTTATTCATATTTAACACTCAAAGCAAATTCACCCATCCATCCATGTCTCCATGCTTTTTTTTTTTTGGTTATAAGTCACTTTGAAAAACATCCCCTAGCATTTCTAGCTGTGGCCATCTTGAGCAAGGGCAGATGATTCATGTAGCATTTACTTCCTGAAATTCATCTGCCCTTATCTCAGGCATTTAGGCAGTTGGGTATGCTTAGCTGAGAAAGCCCCTCCTCCCCTTTGCCAGATGAAATACAAAACTGCCCATGAATTCTGGAATGTATGACATGATTTTGTCCAAGGCAATAAACTGGGAAACAACTGAAGAAATGTTAAAAAAAAAAAGTAAAAATAATATACATTCCTATTTACTAATGCTAGCAGCATAAGGATGAAACATATTCAGCGTCGATTGAGAGAGTTTAGTTTCACTTTAATGTGTTGACATATGTTTATGTGTGTAGCTGTGCACATTCTCAGGAATGTGTGTGCAAAAGGCAGGTTCACTCATAATTACATGAAGGTGCAACGGGTTCTCTTAAATGCTTGTCCTACCAGCCACACACTTACCTTCACTTTGCTTAGGTTTTGGGAATGAAAAGAGGAAGCCAAAACAGAAAAGAGGACTCTTTTTTTATTGTCCCCATGTGAAAATCATTATATTATATATAGGCATATAGCTAATATAAGTACCCAGATCTGTCTATTTTAATTTCCTATAATTTTCTATACAGCCGCCATTTGGCTAGGCGAAGAAGGGACATTGGGGTTGATTTACTAAAGGCAAAGCAACTGTGCAAAGTTTGCAAAGTGCAGTTGCTCCAGAACTTAGTAAATGAGGTAAAGCTTTACAAAGAATATCCAATCATGAGCAAGGAAAATTTAAAAAAATGCATTTTTGCTTGCACATGATTGGATGATGGAAGTGAGCAGAGCTTCTGCTCATTTACTAAGCTCTGGAGCAACTGCTCTTGCAGAGGACAACCGCGCTTTGCAAAGTGCACCGTCTATTTACCTTTAGTAAATCAACTCTATTGGGTTTGCTCTAAGTCTAACACTAGGGGGGTTATTTATTAAAGGAAAATCCACTTTGCACTGAAAGTGCACTTGAAAGTAAAGTCACTGTAGATCCGAGGGGGACATGCAAGGAAAATAAAAAACAGCATTTTAGCTTGCACATGATTGGAAGATAAAATCAGCAGAGCTTCCCCCCATTTCATTTCTACCCCTCAGATTTAGAGCGACTGCACTTCAAAGTGCACTTGCAGTGCAAAGTGGATTTGCCTTTCGTAAATAACCCCCTAGGTGTTGAACTATACTCATGCAGGATGCTTGCATGTATAAGGCTAAAGCATACTGTATATGGGGCATATACATGGAATCTTAAAGCAGACCTTGACTCAAAAGTGAAAGTGACACTCATTTAAGTCCCCACCCCCATCCCTAACATTTTGACATTTTTTTATTTTTATTTTTTACAGGGAGTGGGTACTTTTTTTGATAGGTACCCACACTCAATTCTCACCTAGGCAAGAATGACATGCATTTAAGCATGCCCCCTTCTCACGCCCCTGTCCTCAGCATCCTGAGGCACATCAAATATCCCAGGAGGCTGTAGGACTAGTTCTGCAGGCTCCATGCACTGGTAAGTATCTTATTTTCAAAGGTCAGCAGCTACAGAAGTTGAAGCTGCCGAATTTTATTTTATCTAAAAAGTCTAAAGTTCCTTTTTAACCACTTCAGCCCCGGAAGATTTGGCTGCTCAATGACCAGGCCATTTTTTTGCAATTCGGCACTGCATTGTTTTAACTGACAATTGCGCAGTCGTGCAACGCTGTACCCAAACAAAATTGACGTCCTTTTTTTCCCCACAAATAGAGATTTCTTTTGGTGGTATTTGATCATCTCTGCGGTTTTTATTTTTTGTGCTTTAAACAAAAAAAGAGCGTCAATTTTGAAAAAAAACACAATATTTTGTACTTTTTGCTATAATAAATATCCCCATTTTTTGAAAAAAAAAGCACATTTTTTTCCTCAGTTTAGGCCGATATGTATTCTTCTGCATATTTTTGGTAATAAAAATCTCAATAAGTGTATTTTGATTGGTTTGCGGAAAAGTTATAGCGTCTACAAAATAGGGAATAGATTAATGCCCTTTTTTTTGGGACTGTGACATTATGGCGGACACATCAGACACTTTTGACACATTTTTGAAATCATTGATAATTATACAGTGATCAGTGCTATAAAAATGCACAGATTACTGTGTAAATGTCACTGGGGATCAAGGGCTTAACTGTGTTCCCTGACTGTGTGTTCTAACTGTGGGGGGAGGGAAAAGTTATAGCGTCTACAAAATAGGGAATAGATTAATGCCCTTTTTTTTGGGACTGTGACATTATGGCGGACACATCAGACACTTTTGACACATTTTTGAAATCATTGATAATTATACAGTGATCAGTGCTATAAAAATGCACAGATTACTGTGTAAATGTCACTGGGGATCAAGGGCTTAACTGTGTTCCCTGACTGTGTGTTCTAACTGTGGGGGGAGGGGACTGACTATAGGAGATGACAGATTGTGGTTCCTAGCTATTAGGAACTCACAATCTGCATCTCCTCTCAGAACAGAACAGGGATTTGTGTGTTTACACACACACGTCCCTGTTCTGCCTCTCGTGGCCGCGATCGCACACGACCCCCAGCCACGAGCATCGGCACCCCCGCAATTCAGCAGGCGCGCGTGCCTGCTATCCTGCTTAAAGGAGCCGACGTACAGCTATGACGGTTCGCGGGATCATGCTGGCCTGCTGCAGTATAATAACGGCGGCTGATCGGCAAGTGGTTAAAATGTATGTTTTTTTTCCTAGAATTCTGCTTTGGGTGCAAAAAACTATCATATAATTAGGTAGGAGAAGCTGAAGGTAATCAGCTTTACTGAACATCCCAAACATAATAGTCAAGCTTATCTAAGGCTTCGTACGTTGGGGAAAGCTTATGGTAGTTCTAAACTCACTCACTCAAGTCTCATATAACTTTAACATGTCATTTTAATTTTGAAAGTTGTTTTTAGTGTTTTCAATTTTCTGTAGATTTCATTTAACCTTTTTCTTGCTGCTGCCATTTAGGTTAAAGTGGAGCAAAACTGCTTGCTGTAGGTCATGTCAATAATCCTTATGGTGGCTGCATTCCCTAAGTCTATAAATTCAGTGACCACGAAGCTTTAGCATGGTAATGCTCATGACTCTGCCAATTATTATATTTTAAAGTGTGATAGGTCAAAGTGAGCACCAAATAAAAAAACAAAGTCTGTATTATTTACCTGTATACAAGAAACAGGGCAAAATTAATGAATGCTTGCCATTCATTAACATGCATCACTCTAAGGCAGCCCATTCATCCTGATTGGGGTGCCAATGCACCGCAGTGAATGGTAAATCATCACTACAAAGCACAGAAAACTGTTTCCTATCACATGTGTTGGGGTGCACTGGCAAGGTGTGTTGGACTGTTGGTTGAAATTAATGGCACTACAATAGTTGTGAAAAAAACAAACCCAACTCTATCCAAAAAAAAAAAAAAAGATGTGTTTTTAACCCTGCCATGAAATGGAGATAAACAAAACGAGCATGTTTGTAGTCCATATCAAGGGAGCAGCCCCCCTCCTGATCCATACCAGGTCACATGCACTTAACATGGGGGGTGCTTTTGGGCAGTGGGTGCTCTGCCCCCCCTAAATCCCCTTATCCCCATGTTGATGAATACAAGGGCCTCTTCCTCACAACCACCTGGCCAGAGGGTGTTGTGAAGTGACGTATCGGAATCTGAAAGCCCCCTTTAACAAGATCCCAGCCCTCCCCTATGTTAATAAATATGGAGTACATTGCAGCCCTACTCATTCACCAAAAAAGTGTCAAAAAGTAAATAAAAATGCACACAGTTTTTGACCAGTCCTTTTTATGAAAAAGAGTCCCACTGTGTAGATCCATCGTCAATCACAATGAACGCCAGCCCCCAACCCACCGCCTGACAGCCTCACCCCGCTAAATGAACTAAGGGGTTGGCCCCCCTCCTTGTGATGTCAACAACCCAGCATGCCCTCTGGTCTGTAATGTCACAAGGGGGCAGGGCCACTCAGTGATGTTACCGGGTGGCAGGAGTGTTCATTAAGAGCAGAGTTTTTCTTTTTTTCTTTGGGTAGGTGGTGGTGGCAGATACCGTGATTGATGATGGATCCACACCAGGGGACTTTTTTTTGTTGTTTTTGTGTAAAGGAATTGTCAAAAACTTCCTCCTGTGTATTTTTACACTACCCTTTGGGGGGTGAATAAGTAGCGTTACTAGGGGGCTTCCAGATTCCGATAAGCCCCCCTGCCTGCAGACCCCCACAACCACCGGCCAGGGTTGTGGGGAAGAGGCCCCTGCCCCAAAGCCCTCATAAGAAGAATTGTTAGTGATACAAACAAAAACCCACAGGTAACCTCAGGAGAAATACAGGCTGCTCTGGAAAAAATATGGTGTGGTTGTTTTTAAGGAGCACAATAATACGATACTTGAACAAAAATGAGCTGCATGGTCGAGTTGCCAGAAAGAAGCCTTTACTGTGCCAATGTCACAAAAAAAAAACTGGTGAAGCATGTCAAGGTGCTCTTGGCCAAATTGTAATTGTATTTTGTGGCATTTGCGCAGTAAAGGCTTCTTTCTGGCAACTCGGCTATGCGGCTCATTTTTGTTCAAGTATTGTCATATTGTGCTCCTTAAAAACAGCCACACCTTCTTTTTCCAGAGCAGCCTGTATTTCTCCTGAAGTTACCTGTGGGTTTTCCCTTGCATCCCGAACAATTCTTCTGGCAGTTGCAGTTCCAATATTTCTTGGTTTACCCGACTATGGCTTGGTATCAAGTGATCCCTGAATTTTCCACTTCTTAATGATTGAAGTGATTGAACAGTACTGACTGGCATATTCAAGGCTTTGGATGTCTTTGCATATTCTTTTCCATCTTTATAAAGTTCCATTACCTGGTTACGCAGGTCTTTTGACTTTTCTGCTTCCTATGACCCAGTATCTAACCTGCTCAGTGCATCCATGTGAGAACTAACAAGCTTATTGACGATTTATACACAGACACTAATTGCAATGTAAAAAGCCTCAGATGTGGGAAATTAACCTTTAATTGCAATTTTAACCTCTGCGTGTCACCTTGTGTGTCTGTACCAATGCCAAACATTTCAGGGTATGTAAACTTTTGATCAGGGCCATTTAAGTGATTTCTGTTATCATTCTGATTTAAAAACTAGCCAAACAACTATGTGATAATAAATGACTTCATATGATCACTAGCCTTAGATAAAATAAGTTTTCTTGGTATGATCGTCGATATTGAAAATAGTCGTATTTTTAATATCCATGCCAAAATTTCACGATTTCTGCCAGGGTATGCAATCTTTTAAGCACAACTGTAAATAAATGCAGTTTTAACCCCTAATGAAGTATATATCAAAGCCAAAACTTGTTTCTACTTTTGGGTAGAGTGGGAAAGGATTAGAGCACCCGATAGGCTTTTATTGCTGTTTGCGTCCCCACTGGGGCGATTCACTCTATTAACTTCAATGACTAATCAACAGAATTACAGTAAAATTGCAGAATAATTCATTAATTAATCTGGTACATTTAGTCACAGCATTTAGCATAATGGATTTTTAGCCAATTTGATTAAGCTGTAGACATCAGTTATTTATCGGCCAATTAGATCTTTGTGCATATTGGAAACATTAGAGAAAAACCACACTTCACACATTAAAATCTCCTTAGATCTTATTAACTTTTCAGCAATCATGAATGGATTGGATAGGACTGGAATTATATGACTCTACATATTTCTATTCAGTACAATTCAACATATTCAACAGATAATCAGAATATACAGGTTGTACAAAAATGCTATATGAAACCCCTTAAAAATTATCCAGATAGCACTTTGAAGGCCTGGCCACTTTAATTCCATCATTGGGCAGCTATTCCAGTGCATTCCCACCATGTGGCAAGCAGTGGTGCTCAAAATTTTGGGGCAAAAACCAACACCAAACCCCCCGCTTAGAAGACGGACGGCGGCCATCACAAAAATCCACCACCTTGCACCACACCTCAGCCAAATGAACTTTATGAAATGTCTGTGTGACCATAAATGTTTGTTTAAACAAAAAAGTTAATGATGCAGTGCGCCGAGAGGGGCACATATTGGATTGTACAATCCCTGTAAAATCTCAATTAGGTTTCCAAAAAAATGTAATATAAGGACAAACCTCAGCAATTAATTTATTTGTATCAAACCAATCAGGCTTTTCCACTACATAGTTGATGGTAGATCCAACGGAAATTATGCAATTAGACTGTATAGTGTATGGTCAGCTTAAGTGGTTTTAAACCTCTAACATTCAACATGAACAAAGCATATCCTTTTATAGTGAGTGTTTGTCTCAATCCAGAGCACTAAGTGTGATTTCTGCCTGCTGCTTTGTTCCTTTGCTATCTGCATGAGCCACTTCAAACAGGTTTTCCTGACACCAAGAGGTAAAAGGTGACAGGAGATGGAGCTTCAGCACACAGCCTGTCATTGACAGCCTCAACTTTGTTCCTGTGTGCTCTGTGAAAGGGGGGTGTGACCCTTCCCTCCAATCATTGCTTAGCTCTCCTCACTGAGCTCTGCAGAGTGTGACTTCAGCTTATCATCCCCTGCTTTGTAAAAGCTCAGACAAGCGGTGTAAATTCTGCACTTTGAATGACTGTATAGAAGAGAAGTCTGTAGATAATCAGGTACAACTTATATAGAAGGGTTTCTTTAAGCTCTGTGTATCATCCAAGGCTAGTCATTTCACTGGGTATATATGAGGGTTTACAACCACTTTAATATAGTTATGTTGTTATACATTAGCAATTCTAGAATGCATTTTAAAATGTATCTAGTGCATGTACCCAATTTTGAATTGTAATCAGCTCCCTGTAAACCCTCTGTACAGCAGCCCCTATAAGGGCTCGTTCACACACATACTGCCTTCTGAACAGCAATCTATGTTCATGTTTCAGTGGACATTTGACAGGCCATGGGGGGGGGGGGGCTATATGTCACCAGCTGATTTAACCCTGTAAATGCTACACTACTGTGCCACAATCACATGCATTGCACACAGTTGCAGTGCTGCCCTATAGACTTGCATAGGCTGTGTTCGGAGTTAGTAATGTCTGCCCAATGTGACATTTTTTATTTTTTTTCTGCAATGCCTGTAGAGCTTTAAACAGTGGAATGTCAGTATTCACAAGGGAATTTGAAGGATCCTAAAACCGCAGCTCAACCATCTGGTTTTACCACCGCCTGGCCACTTGTGTGCCTAAGAGCTATAAGCTTGAAAACATGTGTAGCATCCTCTGGCTAGTATGCTAGTGTACATAGTTTAATTGTTAGTGTAGGAAAATTGGTTTGGCTGAGAGCCAGGCCTGTGCTGAATCTGGGTCAGGGTTGGGTGACTCAGGTCTGGATTACATATCTGACAGCTCTTCTGGTGCCTCCCCCTGTTTCTGAAACCTTGGAGAAGCTTCCAGATGTAGTGGGTGGAAGCTGGGAGGGGCTGTCATGCCTATTTAGGAGGGTCTCAGTCAAACCCTAGCGAATGGGCTGGCAGGGGGCAGACTAACCTCATAAATAGACATGAGTCATGCCAGTAGGGGCAATTGGGTGGAAGATGGAGATGGAGTGCTGAGGAGGCCCTTGAGGGTGCACCCGAGACTGGGGTGGTGACCTCGGGCCTGGGGTTCGGGTGCTGGAGGGACCCTCTACATCACACGGAGGAATCCTATCCTGGAAGCATGGGAGCATGTGAGAGGACAGCAGGAGCAGGTCAGCACGTCCGGGAGATCCCCTGAAATGTCAGCCAGGTGTGCTGGTGAGTGTTCAGTCTGGGAGGACTGTGGAGAGAGTGTCAGTCTGGAGGACTGTGGAGAAGTTTGCCAGGAGGGCTAGTGAAAGGGACAGCAGCAGCCCGGCAGGCTGGCAGTGCCTGAAGAGGTGGTGGGCTCAGTGACCACAGGAGGAAGTGCTGGAAAAGTGTTAGCTGTGTCACTCCACCATTCTACAAGTATAGGGGCTGCAAACCCCTGCCGGTAATGAGACATTGCTACAAACTCTTTTAGAGTGACACAGCTGGGTTTCTTCAAGCAAGTGTGTGCAGAGAAGTGTCCCTGAAGTTTGTTCTAAAGTCAAATGGGCATACCATAATACCCCTATCCCCATCCAAGTTTATTACCCTCAATAAAACAAAACAAAATAAAGTCACAGACTGCTCTCTGAATGTGGAGTGACTGTGGAAATTCAGTACGCCTGGCTGTGCAGGGTAGGGATCCCAATCTACTTGCGGCTCCTTTGGGGGTGCGCTACACATGAGTCCAATTTTTTTTTTATAGTTCATTCTGTGGTGGAAACAGGAAACATATCCCCATCTCAATTCTGCTCCTCTTTCTGCATGCAGATATATAAAAGCTTTGGAGTAATGCTGTCTACACAAGGTCACTTATAAAAAAAGAAAAAAGGTCTATATAGAAAATTATCTATTTTTACCTTTACAGTAGCCCGTATCTTTACCAGCCATTGCTTTGCTGCTCTCTGGCTGTTGTTCATCCCTTCCAATAGGGACATATAAGTTGGAGAGTGAAAGTACAGCATGCGGTTAGTAATAAACACTCTGAAGTATGGAAGAAAGAATGGAATACCTTCAGCAGCAAGGAGCGGTGATTTGGTGGCATTTAAAGATATCGGGTGCTGGAAAGGTAAGTATAGATACTTTTTTACAGGGTTGCCCTTTTTTAACTCTTTGTGGTAACGCTAACTTAACTCTCTGTAACTCTGTGGTGACAGGGTCACTTTAAACACCACATGACTGATTTCTGATATTATTATTATTATTATTATTATTATTATTATTAAAACAATAGTTTTTCTAAAAATAAATTCTGTGGTATTTGGGGATCATCAGTCCCACATAATCAGGTCTTCTAAGGTCTTCTAACAGAAGTTTACCATCACACCCATATTGAGATGCTAATGCAAAGCTTCACAGAATATAATTATCGCACCAAGTTGCAATAACCTGTTGATTAGGGATGAGCGGAGTGATTTTTGCAAAATAGGTTTAGTCGTCAGCGTAATTTAGCTCATTGAGCTGCTTACGCATAATTTGCTTTAAAACAAATACACTTTGTTTTACTTTATTTAGAGGGGTAGTTTCGCTTATTTTTTTTAGGAGTATACTTATAAAGCAGTGAATGTGACATTTACCAAATTTATTGCAGGTGTATCTTCCTGGGACAAGAGTTTTAAATGACTGCACATTGATTGATTTGCCTGAAGTGTATGTTTGGTTAGTGTTACAATTACTGCTTTATAAATATGCCTCTTAACGTTCTTTGTATTTGTTTTTTTTTTTTTATTATTACTACTGTTGCTTTGCGCTTTTTACTTTTTCACTGTCTGTTTTTTTTTCTGTGAAAAAAATTAAAATCATGAAGCTAACAAAAGAGCAATTTTTTTTTTTGCATAATCCTATCCCATGCACTCTCTTAAAAAACAATTTATTATTCCCTTTCATATTACTTCAACTTCTTTTACAAAAATAGCTTAAACAACGTTTTGGAGATATAAAAATCTCTTGATTTTACTCTCTTTACTGTTGACCAAGAAGTATCTATCCTAAGGGTCAGTCCTACCAAAACTGATATACTAGCTTCTTGTAACTCTCTGCTGATTTAGTTGCTTGACTGATCACTTAGGTCTGTCTATTGACAGTGACAGGAGTTTAAGTTCCCTGCCCTGAGAGTTAGTTTGAACATTGTATTTGCACAGAGCTTAACTAACTAGCAAAGTATCCCCCTAACACCTAACCTGACCTCTAAAGTGAGCCCTGAGCACTTTACTTCCCCAAGCTTTTCAAGTGAAGCCAACATTTTTTTTTTCAGTTTTGGATAGAGTGTCTCTATAGAGAGATTTAGACAGTGATAAATGTTGCCAACATCCTTACGATGCAATCATATGCTTGTATTACACACATGGGACTTTTCAGGTGGCAATCGTTTACTACATACTATAAAAAAGTAAAATAACTTCTTTATTTATACATCATAAAATAAATTAATGAAAACCATATTGTGGCTGAAAAATTGCATAACATCCTCATAGTACAACAATGCCAGTCTAGTATACAGTTGTATGTGTACAACCATTATGTAAGTGTATGACATTATTCCAAGATTTCTCGCAAGATTATATATATATAAGTGTCTTAAGTGTATTCCAACTGGCAGACCCTTACCCCCTGAGGAAGATAATAAAATTATTGAAACACCCTGGATCAACCTGGCTGTGAAGATACACCTGAGGAACTGATAAATTATCCACAAAGTCTTGCCCGAGTTATAAACAATTTGGGTTTGCGTTAATGTATTGTTGTACCACTAGGATGTTATGTAATTTTTCAGCCCTAATATGGTCTTATTTTATTTAGTTTATTAGTTTATGATGTAGAGATACACAAGAGGAACGAATATATTATCCACAAACAAAGTCTTGCCCGAGTTATAAACAATTTGGGTTTGTGTTAATGTATTGTTGTACCATGAGGATATCATGCAATTTTTCAGCCCTAATATGGTCTTAATTTATTTAGTTTATGATGTATAAATAAAGGATTTAAATTTGTTGCCTAAAATCTGGAGTTAGACTTATCCGTAACTCTGTTTCCAGTAGTCTTCTAGGACAGCCCTTGAGAGAGTGGCGTTCCTCCCACCAGTCAGGAAACATGTTGTCCTTTAAGTTTAAGTTTTAACTTTTTAAGGCGGTCCACCAGGCCCATGACCAGTTATCCACAAGAATGGAAGGTTGGGTCCTGATAAACATAACGAACAACACCACCAAACAACAACTTAAACTCTAGGGTGGGAACGTGCTGTCCTGAAAGACTACTGGAAACAGTTATCGGTAAGTCTAACTCGGTTTTTCCCCAGTCGTCTTCCAGGTCAGCCCTTATGAAGATAAATAAGTATTCACCAGACTAGGGGGGACAACTGCTTGGAGGACCTTCCTCCCAAAAGCTTGGTCCTGGGCTGGAGATTAGGTCCAGACGATAATGTCGGACAAAGGTGGAGAACCTTAAACAGGTTGCTGCTTTGAAAATTTGTTCTGTGATGGCGCCATCCTTTTCTGCCCACATAGCCACTGAAGCTCTAGTAGAGTGTGCCCCTAGACCACGCAGTGGAGAAAGCTGCATGACTGTATAGCATTCCATAATGGCTGACCTAATCCACCTGGCTAAGTTGCTTGTTTCCCTTTCTGTTTGCCTGCATACAGAACAAACAGGGCATCAGACGATCCAAAGGCCCCTGACACATCAGATCCTCTCTGAGAGGAGGAGACCAAGGCTGGTCTGCTGAAAAGGAGAGAGAGTAGCTGTAAAAACCAAGCCCTCTTGGGCCAAAAAGGTGCAATCAAAATTAACATTGTCTGTTCCTGTAGACATTTGTTTAGAACTCGTGGAATCAGATAAACTGGGGGGAAAGGCCAAACACTTCCTGAAATTCCAGAGATTTTGAAGATCGTCCACCCCCAAGGCTGGATCTTGCAGATTTAGCGAATAGAAAAGCTCCAATTTTGCATTCCTGCTTCCTGCTGGACACAAACAGATCTATCTCTCGTGTTCCCCAACACGCTGTAATCTCTCCAAACACTTCCAGGTGTAATTTTCACTCTTCCTGCTACACTTCCTGGTGACTGAGGAAATCCACCACTTGATTGTGGTCCCTTTAGGTGAACCTGCAGACAGGGATAAAAAATTATTTTCTGCCCACAAGCAGATCTGATTCAAAATCTTGATTAAGGATGGGCATCTGGTGCCCCCTTGTTTTTCCACATACATATATTACTGTAGTTGAATTGTTGGACAGAACTAGGACATGATGCCCCCTCACCTGATCCTGGAAATAGGATATTGCTTTTTCTACCGCCATAAGCTCCCTCCAATTTGAGGACACCTGAGCTTCTTCTGGGATCTACTTTCCTTGGGCCAGCCAGCCTTCTAGATAGCAACCCCATCCGCTTGCATCCGTCGTAAGCCTTTGAGAGAACGGAAATGACCAAGCTAAGCCCTGACTTAAATGTGTGCGGTTCCTCCACAACCATAAGGCCCTCTTCACTGCCGCTGGAAGAAGTACCTTTCTGTCCAGGGCCTCCTGCTCTTGTTCCCACAGAAGATAAGCTTGTAAGGGTCTTAGATGGAGTCTGGCCTACTAAACAGCCAAAATTACCAATGCCATCAGGCCCGGAACCAACATAAGTTCTCGGATCAACACTGGGAGCCACCACTGGAAGTTCGGTCCTACAATTGCCAGCAACACAGTGTCCACCACCAAATTGGAAGATCCTTTGCATGCCATGCACTTTAATGCTTTTATCCTGTAAGTTGCTGTCTTAATTCTGAAATAAAACAACTTTAACTGCTACACTCAGATGGCACTGCTCTCCTCTCTACTTTTGTCTTTTATGGTTTATATCTCCTCTTTTGTCCATGCAGTCCCTTAAGTGACCCATAACGTCAAAGACAAGTACTGATCTCTTTGACACTTTGGAGAGGGGAACATCCAGCTTTGGATACTTATTCCACACCACCTGGGGATCTTCATCAAACTGAAATCTTCTTTTGTGACTGGTTGCAAATAAAAGCTTGTTCTCAGGGTCCGCCCATTCCGTAAGTACCAACTCAGACATCACCTGGTGAACTGGGAACACCTTAGAATTCTTTTTTTATAGACCCTGGTACATCACATCATGTTTGGAAAGTTGACCCTTTTCTTCCTCAATTCCTAAAATTTTAAAATTGGCCCCTTAGGGATCCTCCACATCATCCAGAAATAACTTACATTTGGGGGCCCTTCTTTTCCTCTTCTCTACCCTCTTCCTGGTCTGAATCCGAACTATATGCATCAGTGTCACTGGTTGCAAGGCTCACTGCCCTGTCTCCTAATGCATCCTGAGACCCCGAAGCTATTGATCTCTGGGAAGCCATAGGCAAAGGCTGACTGATTGTCAGGGCTGGGCTCAGCTCTTCCTTCTCAGAGCTGGCCGCTCAGCTGTTGGCTAATTGCCAGCTCCTATCTCTCCACAGATACTCAGCTGTTGATGATATCCTGCTTGTCACTCCTGCCTACTTAAACTGTTCAGCCCAGTGGATCTCTGTCTTCGCCTTGGTCAACATCACAGAAACTATCTCCTGCGATCCTGTTCAAGACTTGCTTTGCTGACATTCCCTTCTGGCTCCAGATCCTGCTTGCTGTTCCACTACATTGATCCCTGACTTCTGACTTGGCTGACTATCCATTCCAGTTACTGAACTTGGCTATGTTTTGACTACGTTTGTTCTTTCTACTTTTATTATTAAACAAGTGTGATTTAACTGTACTTCTGTCTTGGCCTGATTTCATGGTTTCTCACACTAACTGAAGCAGCAGGAGTTTTAATATTTGGAATAAGTTTCTTCCTTAAAAGTAGAGGACATATCTTCCTTTACTGAACCAAAAAAGTTTGCGTAAAGGGTGTCCCCCCTCAGTAAATGGGCGACACATTATTTACAAAGCGACTCTGTGTTATCTGAAAGCATCTTCGTTCCACATTTAGCACAACGCTTTTTGGAAATGGGCTTGGGATCTTTAAGCAGCTTAGCTTGCCTAAGAAATAAACACAGGAGCCATGGTGGTAAATACATACTCTCTCCACCATGGTAGTGCTTACCCTGTGAACAAACATTGATCCAAAAATCATACACTCAGACCACCCCCAAGTGCCCATGTGTGTTCTGCTGGTAGTTGTCTCCCCGGTGCTTGTGCAGATGGCAAGACCTCCAAATCATCCCCATGCATCCTTGGGCTGTGTGGCACTCGCATTAGCACCTGTAGTGGCATCCATGTGTTGCCATCCTCCCTGTGCCTTGGCTTGCCCCAGCTCACTCCAATGATGCCATCTCGCCCCCGGAAGTGATGCGCCTGCATCCTCTTTGACAGGCATGCCCACCCGCCTGAGCCACCAAGGAGATGCACCCGCCACTGCCTCTAGTCCCAGCCTGAGCTCAGATGGAGGGGGAGCGGATCACCTCCTGCCCGCTGCCAAGGAGAGATCACCACGGCCCATAAAGACCTCCACCACCAAGATACCTGACACTACTTACCCCCCTGGACCCAGAGTCTCTCAACCACTTGTGGTCCCCCGACCTCAACCCCCCCTCCCCCATGCACGAACAGCCCTTGAGATATGGAGCATTCCAGCGGTCCCTCAGACAACATGTCCCCTCAGATGGAGGAAACACAATAACTGGTCATGGGCCTGAGGGACTGCCTTAAAAAGACTTAATAAAGGGCAACCTGTTTCCTGACTAGTGAGAAGAGCTTCACTCTCTCAAGGGCTGTCCTGCAGGATGACTAGGAGTATTCCAAGTGTATGTAGCTTTGGATAGAGTAGAGAAGGTTTAAAACTGGGGAGATACTCTGTAGCTGTCCTGACCATTGTCATTATAATGAGAAATCCAACAATTTACTGTTGCAAAATGGGTTCAGGAGAAATTTCCTAATGGAGTCAACTGCTCTAGTGACTAGAGGATTTCCTCCCACTTCCTGTTTTGTTCACAGGATGAGAATAAATTACTTCAATGGGGCACAAAGAGCAAGTAAAAAATACGTTTTTATCCGTCCTGTTTTTACAAATGCTTTTAAAGCCAGACGTTTCATTTCAACAACAATCTTCGCCTAGGATGAGTGCAATCAACACATTTTAAACATGTTTTTCTACTGTAAAAGTCTCCCATGTGTAGACATACAAAAGACCTTCACTTTAGCCTTCACGTCTCCCCTAGAAGCTACATAAAAGGTTATGTAAGGAAGTGATGGAGTGACAGAGGAGCTGGGCCACCAAAGAGAGCATTAAGGCTCCCAAAAGAAGAGGGGGCAATGACATAGCAAGAGAGAGAGAGAGAGAGGTAACTGTAGCTGTGCTAGGTAAATGACTCTTCCTGGGGTGGTCAAATTCCCTAGCAAACTCAAAGGTATTATAGACAAAACTCCATAGCAGGTAAGACAAGAGCTGCTGGGGAGATCTCAACTCTAAAGCCCCATTCAGGTCTCTACTCTTGAACAAGGTGTAGATTGTGTTATATACACTAATGAACTATAACATTATGACCATCCACCTAATATTAAAGCGATATAAAAGTCTTGTGTTTTTTTTTTCTACAATAACAAACATGTTACACTTACCTGCTCTGTGCATTGGTTTTACACAGAGCAGCCCGGATCCTCCTCTTCTTGGGTCCCATGCCGGTGCTCCTGGCCCCTTCCTATTGCCAGGTGCCCAGCAAGCAACTTGCTCTGGGGGCACCCAAGCAGATGTGCTCCCGAGCCACAGATCTGAGTGTCCATTCACACACGGAGCTGCGTCTCGGCCCACTCCCTCCATTTTTTGTTTGGCTCATTGGCTGTGATTGACAGCAGGCTTGATTGGATTAAGATCTATAGAATTTGGAGGCCAAGTCAAAACATTAAACTCGTTGTTGTGTTCCTCAAACCATTCTTTAACTATTTTTGCAGTGTGGCAGGGTGCATTATTCTTGCTGAAAGAGGCCACTGCCATCAGGAAATATTGTTTCTATGAAAGGGTGTATTTGGTCAGCAACAATTTTTAGGTTGGTGGTACATGTCAAAGTAACATCCACATGAATGGCAGAACTCAAGGTTTCCCCGCAGAAAATTGCCTAAAGTATCACATCCAACGGCTTGCCTTCTTCCCTTGCATTCTGGTAACATCTCTTCTGCAGGTAAGCGATGCACACGCACCCGGCCATCCACATGGTATAAAAACCACAGGATTCATCAGACCGGCCCACTTCTTCCATTGCTCCGTGGTCCACTTCTGTGCCCTTTGTAGGTGCCTTTGGCTGTGGATGCAGGTCAGCAGGGGCGCCCTGACTGGTCTTCATCTAAGCAGCCCTACACAAAAAACTGTGATGCCCATTTTTTCTAATTTCAACACATCAGCTTCAGGGACAACATGTTTACTTGCTGCCTAATATATCCCACCGACGTTTAGATGCCATTGTAACAATGCTAATTAATGTTATTCACTTTACCTGTCAAGGATCATAAAGTTATTGCTGATCGATAACTATATAAGTAAATAGTTTAAATTGAGTTGCTGTCTATGTAGACAAAGTGAAAGTGTGAAAGAGCATTTATAGAGCTGTATTCCTGGAAGTTTTAAGTCACTCATCATTAGCAAACAAAGCTAAAAGTTACCTGAACCCATAAATAAACCTAATTTCGTAAAATACACACAGTTCATATAAATATTTTATTTGCCTCATTTTTTCTATCTGCTCACATCCAAATGATTTGTTCCACTCCCACAAATAATTCTTCATTGCCATTTTAAAATTAAACATCATCAAAGGTTGGCTTCTTCTTCCATGTTTTTTGGGCTGGTCCAGCAATTACATCAGTGTCACATCTCGCATATGTGCTGTATAAGATGGTATAAACAAAAAGACTTTGAGATATCTTACAATTTCGCAGTTTACATCTTTTAGGGGGGGACTTCACAACAAGAAAAAAAAAAATTGCATGAGTTTCCCCCCAATACACACCAGTCCCTTGGGGTGTGGTATAGATTAAGGGAATGCCTCACGCTAAAAATAAAATGGCTTGAGGTCCTCCCCAATCCATACCAGGTCCTTTAGGTCTAGTATGAGCTGGGGTGTAAACATCATGCCAAAAATAAAAAAATGGTGTGAGATCCCCCCAAAATCCATAGAAAACGTTTTTTTCAGGGCGTAGAGCCTGGCAGACAAGGAAAGGGGGGGGCAAGCATGCGCCCCTCCCCTCCTGAATCATACCAGGCTACATGCCCTCAAACTTGGGGGGGTACTTAGCTAAGGAGGACCCTCTGCTGGGGGAGGGTCCTCTGCATGTGGATGAGGACTAGGGCCTCTTCCCCACTACCTTGGCCTGGTACATAGTACCCCTACTCAAAAAAAAAAAAAAAAACACTTATGTAAATAAACACACAATACAGTTTTTGACAAGTTCTCTATTGAAAATAAAAAAAACGCCGCCTGCGGAATCTGACCACTAATGACATTGCCAGTTCTCCTCACTGCTAAAATAAAGGAGGAGGCAGGGCATCCAGTGACTTCATTGGCAATGACATCATAAGGGACTGGGTCACCAGGTGACCCCGCCCCTTTGTTTACTTTATCGGCAGGGCCGAATAACAGCTTTGCTTCTGCTTCTTCGGCCTGCTGATAAAGTAAACAAAGGGGCGTGGCCACCAGGTGACATCATCAGCTGACCCTGCCCCTTATGATGTTGTTGCTCGTATGTGGCTCATAAGGGGGCAGGGTTACCGGATGGCCCTGCCTTTTTCTTTACTTTAGCAGTGGGGGGAATAGGCATTGTGACAGGAGAATTCGGGTTTGGTTGGCAGCAGGTTGTTTTATTTTTGGGGCATGTACAATATGCTCATTCACTTGGGGGGATAGGATATGGGGGCTTCCTTGTTAAAGGGGGCTTGCAGATTCGGGTAAGTCACAGTTCACCCAACACACAACCAAAACAACCACCAGGCCAGGGTTGTGGGGAAGAGGTCCTTGTCCTCATCAACAAAGGGACAAGGTGCTTTACCAAGGTAAGGGTCACCCATAGCAAAGCCCCATGTTTAGGGTATGTGGCGTGGTATGGTTCTTTCCTGGCATTCCAGGCTGCATGTTTGGATAAGGGTCTCCTCCAGACTCCATATTAGACCCAAAGGGCTTGGTATGAATTGGCGGAAACCTCACACCATTTTTCTGTATTTTCAGCTCTTTTGTGTGCCATTCTGCTGTCAGTGGGGAATTACCCCACTGACAGCAGGGATTTGACATGGTTTTTAGGACACCGGCGGGTGCTGGCTCTAAACAACCAATGCAAAAAAATAAAGCAAAAACTGACCATTGGTCCGTTTAGATTCCTTTAGGTCCACTTCTGTTTTTCAGATGGAACAAAAATGGAGCCATGTTCCATTTAAAAAAACAGATGTAAATGGATGATCATCCATTTGCCCATAGGAATACATTGCTGTCCATTTTTCATTCATCTGCTGGCGGAACACCCGTGTGAAAGGGGCCATAATATGTAAGTTTGCCAAAATGAAATAAAATTTACCTGGGATTGCAAAGTGTTTATAGATCACGATACAGGGCTGCGTGCATTATTTTTTTTTATTGGGGGGGGGGGGGGGGGGGGGATTCACTTTAGCAAACTAACAGCAGTATTGAGTCATTTTCTGTTATGCTACAAACCCTGCAACAGTACTTGGCAAATTATATTTTCATTTGGGATCTCTGAATGAATGAATGAATTAATAATATGGTCCTCTTTTTGATAAAATATAAAATAAAAAATGGCATGTACTGCATGGAAAATGAACCAATCAGATTATGTTAAATCTAGCAACACAGTTGAGTACTGCATTAAGATAAAAGCCTTCTGTGTGCAGCAGCCCCCCATAGCCCCCCTAATACTTACCTGAGGTCCCTCTCTGTCCAGCGATGTCCACGAGTGTCTCAGCCATCCAAGATTCTCCCTCCTGATTGGCTGAGACACAGCAGCAGTGCCATCGGCTTCCGCTGCTGTCAATCAAATTCAGCTAGCCAATCAGGGGAGAGAGGGTTGGGGCCGGGTCGGGCCCCATGTCTGAATGAACACACAAAGCTGTGACATGGCTATGGTCCCCCATAGCAAGCTGCTTGCTGTGGGGACACTCAACAGGAGGGAGGGGCCAGTAGCACAGAATAGGGACCCAAGAAGAGGAGGATCCAGGCTGTCTTGTGCAAATCCACTGCACAGAGCAGGTAAGTATAACATGTTTGTTATTTTTATAGGAAAAAAACGAGACTTTATAATCACTTTAAACTTTCAGAACAAGCTTTGGGGTGAACTTCCTTCTTCTAAGGTCCAAGAACCTTAGAAGAAGGGGTATATCCCGAAATCTTGTCCTGAAAAATGTAACTGTTATGCACATAAAAAACATATCATGGACAGTTCTCAACTGCGATATTGTAATTGTGCTAAAACTGTTACAATCACCTTAAAGAAAAATTTTACCCAGCATTGTAAAAAATGAAAAGTCAGCAGCTACAAATACTGTAGCTGGTGACTTTAGGATAACAGGTACTTACCAGACCATGGAGTCCAGCGCTGTCTTCCCTACTGCCCATTCTTCTCACTGCTGCAGAGCCCCAGCACCACCAACTTTGATTTGGGAGCTGGCTGTGACTTCCTGATGCCTCACACCTGGCTCACTACTGATCATGCACATGGAGACTAGTCCTGCAGCCTCTTGGAACATGTAAAATTATCCCAGTAGGCTATGGGAGGCAATGTCATCCTCACCTAGGTGAGGTATGAGGAAGTGGGAGTGGGTACCAACACAAAAAGGTGCTCACTCCCTCCCCAAGAAAAAATCTGCAACATAGAGGCTGGGGGTAGGGAGAGAGTAAGCAGTATTTCACTTTTTTGGTGTAGCTTCACTTTAAGCATGTGAAATCTAGTCATTCAACTACTTTCAGCTGCTGCCAAAATAGAGAAGCATTCGTTAAAAAAATAAAAAGAAGATAAATATCAGGAATATCTGCCAGTTATAGCAGATGAAACTGAGTATGGTTAGAACATGTAGCAATTCTTACCTTGTATCTGTCTATGCCATCAGCCTGGAATACAGGCTGAGGTAATGGAAAACGAACAGAATAATTTGGATCCAGAAACCTACTGTTCATCCAAAAAAGGAATTTTTCAGTGCAGTATTTTTCCATTCTTTATGTGTGACTAAGTTTTTTGGCTTTGTAGAGGAATTAAATAGTGCACTATGGGGCCATATTAGGAAGTATCAGAGAATCTGGCAATAAGCTGAGTATTAAGGGCAGATTCTTTAGAAGAGTCTCCTGTTGGATGCTGTTTGTGGCTCTCCGCAGTTACTCCTCCCTCTTCTTCCCATCTCTGGTGCTGATCAGTCACTATGAAAACTCATTAGCTTCCCCAGGATGGGCTCTCCGCTCCTCACACTGGGTGCTCTTCTCAGCACTATGGCAATGATCTCTAACTGGATGTCCCAGACCCTCCCCTCCCTGGCTGGGCTAAATACAACGCATATTCCCACCAGCAACTCCCTGGTAAGTGCACGCTCACCATCCCATACCTGAAATCCTTTCCTGCTGCAACATCCTTGGTTTAATCATCATTAACTCTTTCACTGCTCCAAGCGATTCAGACAGAACGTAAAACAAAACAGCACCGTTTAGTAGCAGAGATGTTTTTTTTTATCTACTAATGTGGTTTAAATGTAAAGACAATGCTTTACTTATGAAAAATTATAGGTTCGGCACTAAGTTACACTGCATTTAATTAAAGTGGTAAACAGTGTTCTCTAGGGATAACTTTTTAACATTTGCTAATGTCCAGAGGGAGCAGTAATGCCCAGATTGGCTGCCACCCTAAAAGGCGCTCTTGGTTTTGGTTGATTTTCTTTGATAATGCTTATTTGAAATAACCTTTTTTTGATTATTTGTATATTTATTTAGATGTAAGAAGGTGCAGATTATAAAATCTTTCCACATATTTGGTGCTGATTAGTGTGCAAAGGGTTAATTTACGCATATGATTGCCAAATTAAAGATGGAACAGCGGCTCCTATTTCTCAATGTGAGATTTTAAAGTAGCTTCATTAAGTATTTAACGATGGATGTTTCAGCTGCGGATATGTTTCAGCTGTTGGGAGTGCAGTAAGAATATTTTCAAATCTCTCTAGAATAGGCAGTGGAATCTACAGTATATTTTTATTCCAACAATCTGGTCTGCTAACAGAAATGATTATACTCTTTAGAGAAAATAACCCTTCCTATGACTTGCAGAAGTGCGGGAATTCCAAAAATGGTTAACTCTGCAGTTACAGCATTTCTCCATTTTATTCAGCTATTGTTTTGGCATATATTAATCTCAGGGGTTTGACATATAGAAAGCTTTGATCTAAAGTTGGAAGTTGAAGAAACAAAAAGTTTGTTTTAAATGTAACATGGAATGCTGGTACCAGTAAGGAACTGAACATTTTCCAAAGGGTGCAATAGTTACTTTGACAGCATGTAAGGAAAAATGACAGTAGGTACAATTGACAGACTTTATTAGTTCATTACTTTGCAGTATAAAATTAATTGAAATTGTAAGGAGGTTAGAGTAAGACGTTAAAAGATGTTTGTTGTGAATCAGCTGGTACAACAGTGGAAACTGTCGTCCCCATTGAGACTCCCGTATAGTATAGGCATTTTGTTTTTGACAAGCTTTTTTTTTTTGTTAGTACTTTTGTGGTTTTGTTTTGTTATTAAAAATACACTAGTTAAAAATGTATGTTGATATTGTTTTTGCTTTAAATACTTAAATGTAGTCGGATTCATATACCACTAGCTCTGAAACAGTAAAGTATAACTTACCGTGATAGCCATAGTTTCCTGGAAGCAGTATGCAGCCCAAAAGCCATAAAATGCCAGCTTCCATCTGATGTTTTTACACATTTGCTTTGATTTATGATTTTTTTTCAATAGCATAAAATAGAGCAACATTTTATTATAGTGCTTAAAAGCAAAACTCTAGTGTATTGCGTGAAGCAGCTGCTGGCTGTGTCAGGATCGCTTTTTTAAGGGCCAATTTGTATTGTATGTGAGTGTTACACATGTTTTCATGCTCTTTGTTTTTTTTTAGGGAGGACGGGGGTTCCACTTATCTCTTAAAGCCCATTCCATCGTCTTTATTTTGCAGCACAATTAGTTATAAAATAGGTGTGAGTAGGCCCTTATGATGGTAAAACATAGATGTGAACCTGCCAGAGTGAGATTTATGTGTAAATTATATTTTCATGCAGTAAAATTCATGTTTTATGGTTGAATCGTTCCTATGTAATTTTCCTCCTGATTCGTTTTTTATTGAAATCAATGGAAACGCATCAAAACACATGTCAGTGCATGTCAAATTATGTTAACGTGTGTTTTCATGTGTTAGTAAACTACATTGCTGTGTGCTTTATATTAGATGTCAATGTGCATCAATGCACATCATGATGCATTGATGTAAGTCATGGTACATGTTGACTTGCATCTTAACATGTGCATTTTGATGCGTTCCCATTAGGACTCCCTGATTGGCTTCAGGTGACATACGCAGATTAGGCTTCCAGGCCTGGTCATTGTCGCTCATTCAAGGTATCACTTTGGGTAGGTATTAAAGCAGTGAGCGCATACAGTAGCCAGCATCTGTGGCCATGGGGTGTAAATTCAGACAACTCTATAAAAAGTTGAGAGAGTCGATGTGTCTGGCATAGATGTAAATAAATACAGTATGCATTGCGGGGTGGTGTGTTGTCAAACTTTTAATTCCGGTATGCTTTTTGGCTGTAGATGTGCATTGACAACCTATAGAAAATGAATGATCCCACCAAAAAAGATACATGAACAGTGAATCGGCCCCTCACGCTTTGGATTTTGCAAGTGGCAAGTGAATGCTTCCATCTCTTTCTGGATGTAAATTAAACTGTTTAGATGTGCTCTGACTCAGCAGCGGCTGGTGTTTTTTTTTTTTTTTTTTTTTTTTTGGGGGGGGGGGAGGGGGCAGCAAACAATGCACCCACATCACAACACACAATGCACCCACCCCTTCTCCTTATGGCAGCTGTGCGTCTCCTCCCTCCTCCTCCTCGTCCCCGCCTCTAGTTCTAATCACTTGCTTAAAAAAATAAACAAAAACACCCCATTGTAATCCATGGGTCATGTAGATTTAGGGGCCGGACGCATGCATGGGGGGGCGGCACCTGTGTGCCCCTAATGGACGGACCGCCACTGGCTCTGATCCTAGGTTCTCTGAAGGTACTTGTGTTCCATCACTGGAAATTGTTTGTGCTGGGTATGAGGCACTTTGTACTGTATTTGCTTGTTTATGAGTTTGCAACATTAACAGCACCCTTCCTGAAGAGGCATATGCAGGCTTTCAGCTCTGCGTTTGTCACAGTATTTCTAGCACAATGTGGTTTGAAACAGGGAATATTTTGTGTATTCAAGTTATTATTTTATCAAACTAGGAAGCTTATAGATTGAAAGATATCTCATTGAGCACAATGTGAAGATATCTTCCTGACCTTGAATGACTCATTGTACAACCTGGACCCTTCACAGTCATCACCTGACAGCGACAGTGGTGAACACATGCTTTTTCTCATCTATTGTTCTTCTGTATAGAAGAGAGAAAGATCGGTACCTGTTCATAGGAAGGTTTTCTTCCACGTTGGAAAATGTTCCTATGTGACAATGAGCACCTCTGACTGCCTAAGGTGCTTGTTATAACTCTTGAGAAGAGGAGAAATGATGTGATTGTTGTAGGCGATGCAAGAGATACAAAGTCTTGCCTGCTTTTATCAGGACAGTTGTGAACATCCTTACTTAAAGCAGACCTATACGCTGTCAACTCATGTTAACACGAACCTGAGTTAGCAGTCTTGCTGGGGTGAACAAGAGTATCAGATTGGTTGAAAAATTTTAATTTTTGGAGCAAATGCTCTCTACTGGCAACCATTGGTTGCCAAGACGTTTGGTCATGTGATCTCTGCTAAAAAAAGAGGATCTACAAATGTAAATTCTGATCCTTCTCTTCAGCACAGATCATGTAACTAAATACTGAGGTCACCCAGATCCCGCCCCCCTATGTAAATGGGTATGGGGTACCCCAAAGCACCCTCCCCATGTTGAGGGCAAGTCCCCACACCGTTTTTTTTTTTTCTTTTTTAAATTTTGGCATGGCGTTCCCCTTAACCACTTACCCACTGGGCACTTAAACCCCCTTCCTAACCAGACCAATTTTCAGCTTTTGGTGCTCTCACATTTTGAATGACAATTACTCAGTCGTACAGCACTGTACCCATATGAAATGTTTGTCCTTTTTTTCACACAAATAGAGCTTTCTTTTGGTGGTATTTAATCACCGTTGGGTTTTTTATTTTTTGCGCTATAAAAGAAAAAAGATTGAAAATTCTGAAAAAAAATCAATTTTTCTTTGTTTCTGTTTAAAATTTAGCAAATTAGTAATTTTTCTTCATAAATTTTGGCCAAAATTTATACTGCTACATATCTTTGGTAAAAATAAGTACAAATTGGTGTATATTATTTGGTCTTTGTGAAAGTTATAGAGTCCACAAGCTATGGTGCCAATATCTGAAAATTGATCACACCTGAAGTACTGATGGCCTATCTAATTTCTTGAGACCCTAACATGCCAGAAAAGTACAAATGACCCCTTTTTGGAAAGAAGACATTCCAAGGTATTTAGAAAGATGCATGGTGAGTTTTTTGAAGTTGTCATTTTTTTCCACAATTCTTTGCAAAATCAAGATTTTTTTTTCTTTTTTTCTTTCACAAAATTGTCATATTAGCAGGTTATTTCTCACACACAGCATATGCATACCACAAGTTACACCCCAAAACACATTCTGCTATTACTCCCTAGTATGGCGATACCACGTGTGAGACTTTTACACTTTTTTTTTACTCCTACATGTAGAAATCATCATTTATTTGCTAGAAAATTACATAGAACCCCAAAACATTATATATGTTTTTTTAGCAAAGACCTTAGAGAATACAATAGCGGTAATTGCAACTTTTTATCTCGCACAGTATTTGCGCAGCAATTTTTCGAACGCGTTTTTTTTTGAGAAAAAAAAGAGTTTTGTGCTTTAAAAAAAACAAAACATTAAAGTTAGCCCAATGTTTTTGCATAATGTGAAAGATGAAGTTACGCCGAGTAAATAAATATCTAACATGTCACCCTTCAAAATTTCACACGCTCGTGGAATGGTGCCAAACTTCGGTACTTGAAAATACCCATAGGCAAAGCTATAAAATTTTTTACTGGTTACATGTTTTGAGTTACATTTATACAATATTTCTAACACATAGCATGTACATACCAAAAATGACAACCCCAAAATAGATTCTCCTACTCCTCCTGAGTATGGCGATACCACATGTATGAGACTTCCACAGCCTGGCCACATACAGAGGCCGAGTACAGCCGAGTATGGCTGAGCATGGCCGAGTATGGCTGAGCATGGCAGGGTATTGCAGGGTATCACCAAGTATGACTGGGTATGACAGAGTATGGCTGGGTATCACCGAGTATTGCAGTGTATCGCTGGGTATTGCAGAGTATGGCTGGGTATGGCTGGGTATTGCAGAGTATAGCTGGGTATTGCAGAGTATGGCAGAGTATGGCAGGGTATGGCAGAATATTGCAGAGTATGGCAGTGTATTGCAGGGTATTGCAGAGTATTGCAGGGTATGGCAGGGTATGGCAGGGTACTGCAGAGTATGGCAGAGTATTGCAGAGTATGGCAGAGTATTGCGGGGTATTGTAGGATATTTCAGAGTATTGCAGGGTATTGCAGAATATTGCGGGGTATTGCTGAGTATTGCAGAGTTTTGCGGGGTATTGCAGGGGATTCTGGGAGGACGTCACTGTACGCCCTCCCAGAGTTATGTACCCGCCCTTTAGCCGTCATTCGGCTATGGGCCGGTTGGCAAGTGGTTAAAATCTATACCAGACCCAAAGGGCCTGGTATGGACTGGGGGGAACCCATGCCGTTTTCTTTCTTAATTCTGTCAGAGGGTTCCCCTTAATCACTTCAATACACTGTATTATATACTGCACACTGCAATATATATCCTGCACTGTATTATATATACACTACACTAACTGCACTATACACTCTGAACTGCAGTATATATACTATACAGACTGCACTATATCACTATATACTCTGCAGAAAAATTGGGCCTTAGGTGTTGGTGGTGCCTGAACACATCCTGAACAAATCCTCCTCACAGTTACTCTTGTTGGGTGCAGGAACAGGCCCTGCTGTTAAATATTATTTCAAAATTTGTCATTACATGCCCCGTCAAAAAAGGGGCAGAATAATTGGGCCTTGGGTGTTGGTGGTGCGAGAACACCGTAACCCCTCTCAGTTACTCTCGTTGGGCGCAGGAATGGGCTCTGCTGTTAAATATTATTTCAAAAATTGTAATTACATGCCCCTGTTAAACAGGGGTAGAAAAATTGGGCCTTGGGTGTTGGTGGTGCCCTAAACCAAAAATTTTGTTGGAAGCTAGCATCATCAAGATTCAGGAGGAAGAGGATAGGCAGCATAGGCAGTCTTTAATGGATCCCAGATCCATAGCAAATAAAATCAGTTACATCAGCATAAGGTGCGTAATAGCTACTGATCCAGGACTGATTCATTTTTATAAATGTGAGCCTATCAACTGAGTCTGTGGACAGGCACACTCTTTGATCCGTTTCAAACCCTCCAGCAGCACTGAATGTGCATTCAGAAAGCACGCTGGATGCAGGACAGGCCAGTAGCTTGATTGTAGATTGAGCAAGTTCTGGCCAGTGGTCCATCCTCAAGACCCAGTAACCCAGTGGATGCTCTGTTGGAAAGGTCTCCAAGTCTGCTCTTGCCCCTAGATATTCCTGCACCATATAATACAGACGCTGGTGATGGTTGCTTGAACCGATCAGACTTTGGCGCTGAGGACTGAAAAATAGTTTAAAGGCATGGGTCAGCTGACCACCTTCTCCACTGCTCTTCCTCGAACTGAATGAAGGCTCAGAAACACGTTGTCCAGCACCAGGAAATAGTAACCTCCCAGGTTCTGGAAAGGCATTACACAAACTTTTCTTCAACGCCTCCTGAAGATGTTTCATCCTCTGCTCCCTCTGCATAGGCAGGATGAGTTCTGCAGCTTTACCCTTGTAACATGGATCAAGAAGGGTTGCCAGCCAGTAATGATCCCATTGTGATGCAATAGGGTGGCTGCCCTTAAGCTGCCCCCTGGATGACATCCTGCGTTGTTGGAGTTGTGCCTCCTCCTTTACTTTCCTCCTCTCTTCTCTCCGGCACCCAAGTACAGTCAGTGACCTCATCATCCCCTCTCTCCTTGTCACTGGAGCAAACTTGGCAGTATGCTGCAGCTCTGGGAACATTACTGCCAGGTTCTTGTCCTTCTGTGGCAGAGAACACGCCAGGCAGAAGATCAGTGTGTCAACAGATTCTGATCTACTTTATTGATTGTTCAAATTCTTCTTTTATACAAGTAAAAAGGGGCGTACATGTTCATTAATAATTGTACATTTGGTAGTTTACATATGGTAACAGTTATATGTCTGGGCGTACACATTTTTTAATAATCATACATTTGGGCGTACATAATTAAAAGATAGCTGATTCATATTTATGTAACACACAGTGGCGGCTGGTGCTCAAAATTTTTTGGGGGGGCGCAAACAAACTGAAAAATACTGAACCCCCCCACCAATTGCAGTCACTTGTGCCCATCATATGCAGCCACTTGTGCCCATCAAACGCAGCCATTGTGCCCATCAAACGCAGCCATTGTGCCCATCAAAGGCAGCCACTTGTGCTCATCAAACGCAGCCATTGTGCCCATCAAACGCATCCATTTTGCCCATCAAACGCAGCCACTCTCCCATCAAATGCAGCCACATGTGCCCATAAAATGCAGCCACCTGTGCCCATCAAATGCAGCCACATGCCCATCAAATGCAGCCACCTTTGCCCATCAAATGCAGCCGCTTGCCCATCAAATGCAGCCACTTGTGCCCATCAAATGCAGCCACTATGCCCATCAAATGCAGCCACTGTGCCCATCAAATGCAGCCACTGTGCCCATCAAATGCAGCCACCTGTGCCCATCAAATGTGGCCACTTGCCCATCAAATGCAGCCACTTGCCCATCAAATGCAACCACCTGTGCCCATCAAACGCAGACACCTGTGTCAACCAAATGCAGCCACTTGCCCATCAAATGCAGTCACCTGTGCCCATCAAATGCAGCCACCTGTGCCCACCAAATGCAGCCACTTGCCCATCAAATGCAGCCACTTGCCCACCAAATGCAGCCACCTGTGCCCATCAAACGCAGCCACCTGTGCCCACCAAATGCAGCCACTGTGCCCACTGACCCCCCCCCCCAATCTGGCTCTGTGCGTGCGGATCACAGCTCTGGCACTCTGGGGGGTAGGGGGGATGCAGCTGAGGGGACTTACCTCTCAGAGCGGCGGCAACCTCCACTCCAGCGCAATTCTCCTCACTCCTCTTCCTAAGCGCCAGGGATCCAGTAGGGTGTCCTGGCGCTTTGGCCAATCAGGAAGCAGGTCCTGCCTCCTGATTAGCCAGGGGGAAGGTTAGTGTGAAAATAGCGAAAATTAATTCTCTATTGTCACACAACTGGGTGGGATCAGGGCGCACTCTCTGTGCCCCGAGCCCACCCTATTTTGAAGCCTATTAGAGCCTCTGGCTCTAATTAGGTGCTTCAAAATATACCACCTCCTCCCACCCCTGCCATAGGAATCCATGTGTCCGGTGTCCTGAAAGGGGCCGAGTGCATGGAAGGGGGGGGGTGGCGCCAGTGCGCCCACAGTGCACGGGCCGCCACTGGTAACACATCTGATCATATCATGTCAAAGTACAATGTAAGGCAAAACCATCTTAATTAATAGTTTAATAGTGCATATTTAAAGTGGAACTGACGTCTACTCACATAATTTGAAATAAAAACATCTTTGCCATTCTGAAGCTTCCCTCCAACCACTTTGCATATTATTTTATATATACTGTGATTCTGTACTTGCCAAATATGCTGCAGACATCTCCCTCCGCTGAATCTGGCTGCAAACTTTTTAACTGTGAGCAGCTGAAGATGCTGCCTGTTCACTTCCTGACTTGACACACAGAGGCACACCCACAGCTCTGCAGCTCTCATTGGCCCTCTTATGACTCATCCTCCTTCCTTTCCTGGCACGCTCTCATGAGAGTGAGAGAGAGAGCTGTGCATGATGTCATCTGATATCTAGGCTTTTTACCAGACAAGAAATAGGAAGTAGTCTGTATAAGGTTACTGGCAGAAAAAAATGATATACTAGCCAAAGTTAAAACAACAGGGGGAGAAGATTTAATAGACGGAAACATGAAAAAATGACTGAAGTTCCACTTTAATCTAGCTAAAGTAAGCAGAATAAACTGTCATGTTGATTTAGAGAGGTATGGTTTGTATGTAGAAGGTTGAACTGACCCGTTTTCTACTTCTGACATCAATTATGCTAGCTTGCAGTAAATCGTGTTTCAACTTAACTAAAAGTTTCTAGGCCTTATAACAGTGATGGAGCCTTTCTAAAGTAAAGTGAAGCATATACCTATGACTAATATACTGGTAATTACATATATATTATAAAGCTTTATTTGCCCCAACACAGGTAAGAATTAAGAAAAACAGGCAAACCTTGTTTGGCTGTACTTCTCATGTGGAGTGCAGATCATTTTGCACTCCTGTGACCCATTCTCAGCAGACAGTGGGCTAAAGCCCGTTGTCAGCTGACGTCACAGAGCTGGTCCAGGCTCTGAAAAGTTAGGATCCGCCCACATGTCTGGACCGGCACCTGCCTCAGCCTTTCAGCAAGCCGTTGAGAGCCTAAGTCGGCTGCTCCTACCCCTTCCACAGCCCAGCGCTCCAGTAAGCATGAGGGAGCAGAGTAGAGAGCCAATGACTGACAATCACCAGCTCTCTGCTTTTGGAGCACTGAGAACTGAGCGATAGAACTGATGGGTGACAGCTGCATCATAGGACCAATGCTGCATCCACCTACGTAAGTATGATTTAAAAAAAAAATAATCCCATATTTCTGTTTTAATTGTTAATTTTAGCAAGACTTTTAAAGCAGACCTTGCTCTAAAATGTAAGGTTTACTTGTTACATTCAGGTCATTCCCCCTCTCCCTCTGTGCTCACAGAATACAAGGCAAGATCCTGTTTACCTGCTCTTTTTGTCCCTTTGTCAATTCAAAGAATTTTTTGTTTCCTGTGCACAATTTTTTTTTGTGAATGGCCAAGGGAAGGGAAAGGCAGGATAGAAGAGCGCTGCCTGTAGTTTCTGGCATCAAACAAATGTTCTACAGTAAACAGCATTGATGCACATCTAGGATAATCTTTATTAAGGCCCCTTTCACACTTGTGCAACTTGTCCTGCAACTTGGGACTGCAAAGTCACATTACAAGTCATTCCCAAACATTTCCAATGATAGCCATTCATATATGTGCGACTTCAAGTCGTGCCGACTTCAAAGTAGTCCCAGTACTACTTTGGTCCGACTTTCATGCGAGTTGAGGTCCACAGACCTTAAGTTTACACAGGCATTCCCTAAAATTGTGTCAAAATTGCGGTAAAAGTAACTTGTTTGACTTGTTGTTTATGTAAATAGTCCTTTTTTTTTTTTACCTCGAGTTCCCCTTTAAGGGCACTTTCACACTGGGGCACTATAGCTCTGCTAAGTATAGCGGTGCTTTACTGTGGTTTTTGGGCCACTTTTCAGCGCTTTTAACCCCCACTAACGGCCGAAAAAGGGTTAAAATCGCCCGCAAAGAGCTGCTTCGGCGGCGTTGCCGATTGCTTTCAATGGGCAGGGGCACTTTAGGAGCGCTCCTTAATCGCCTCAAAGATTCTGTTTGCCAGCACACCACTCCAGTGTGAAAGCACTCGGGCTTTTACACTGGAGTGACAGGAGAGGTGCTTTACAGGCGCTTTGCAGGTGTTATTTTTAGCGCTATAGCTCCTGTAAAGCACCTCGGTGTGAAAGTAGCCTTAGCATCGCTTCCTGAAAAAATCCTAATGCAAGTTTACTATAAAATATGTACATTTCACATATATTCCAAACTTAAGGGATCTCAAAGAACATACCTGTTGACCCTGCTGTTTCACACAACATTCTTTTGGCCCTAGGTTAACAATGCTAATCAGCCACTATAAAAAATGTCTGAAACCCTCCTTTCTGTGTTTTATTTTCTTTTGTTTAGGTTTTTTTATTTTTTTTTTTTTTCATTCCCTCAACACCCCCCACCTCTATACTTGTGTAGGCGAGTATACCACATATCCTGCTCCTGCAGCCTCCTGAGATATCCCCATCAATTATCCCAGGAGGCTTCAGAAGTAGGGACATACAGCAGCAGGTGGGCAGATCTGGTGTGTGGGAAGAGGCAGCTGGCTCATGATGACGGAATGGAGGAATGGATGGAGGAAAGGCCCTCATAACAGGGGAGGGGGCTTAAAATTTAATAAGAGGGGGAGGAGGTGAAGTTCCTCATTAAAGTATATCTAAACCTCATTTTTATAGGGTAGAGGAGGGTTAAACTCCTCTTAAGATTTCTTTTGTTATCTGTGTCTCATTGAGGAGATTTCTCTTTGCTGCCTCTTATGCTCTTAACATATACAGAAATGTTATGCCCTGTACACACGGGCAGACTTTTTGGCATCAAAGGTCCGACGGTCTTTCCGACGTACTTTCAACGGACTTTTGACGGACTTCCGACAGACTTTCTAACGAACAGACTTGCCTACACATGATCACACCAAAGTCCGACTGATTCGTACGTGATGACATACGACCAGTCTAAAATAAGGAAGTTGATAGCCAGTAGCCAATAGTTGCCCTAGCGTCGGTTTTAGTCCGTCGGACTAGCATACAGATGAGCGGATTTTTCGACTGGACTCGAGTCCATCGGAAAGATTTGAAACATGTTTTATTTCTAGGTCCGTCTGACTTTTGGGGAAAAAAAGTCAGCTGGAGCCCACACACGATCGAATTGTCTGACGGAGTCCCGTCCGCCGGACCAAGTCTGCCTGAAAGTCCGCTCGTGTGTACACGGCATTAGACACAGCAAGCAGTGAGAAGAAATCCTCTGTTAGACAGTTGTCAATGAAAATGTCCCCCACTGGAAAACTTATGCCGCGTACACACAATCGGACATGCCGCCAGCAAAACTCCGATGAGAGCTTTTTGTCGGAAAATGCTACATCGTTCTTTTGCTGGCAGAATTCCAGCCAGCAAAAGATTGAGAGCATGTTCTCTATTTTTCGATCTGGAAAAGTTCCTATCCGAAAATGCGTTTGTCTGTATGCAATTCGGACGCGCAAAAATCACGCATGCTCGGAAACAATTTGACGCATGCTCGGAAGCATTGAACTTCATTTTCTCGGCTCGTCGTATTGTTGTATGTCACCGCATTCTTGACGGTCGAAAGTTCAGAGAACTTTTGTGTGACCGTGTGTGTATGCAAGGCAAGCTTGAGCGGAATTCCGTCAGAAAAACCATCCAAGTTTTTTCTGACGGAATTTCTGATCATGTGTATGCGGCATTACTTTCTGCTTTTGTTCTTGGTAATGACTCAAAATACTGGGTTTTCCCTCAGTTTTAGTCATGTTGACAGCATTCATCAGAGCAAGTAGAGAGAGTGAATATCTCCAATGAGGACATATACAGCAGTGAGAACCTGACAGGGTTACTAACCCTTTACCACTATAACCAAATGGAAAAAGAAAAAGATTTGACTTTAGAAACACTTATATGGCTAGGTATTAAAAGTTTAAACATTGTGAATCCTAACTGGAACACTGGCCCTACTAGCCAAAGGGATTGTGTCTATGGTCAATCCAAGCAATATGGATTTCATATATTTTGGCTGCCTTTTGGCCTAAACAAATCCTAGGATGAGAGAAACAGATAGGCTGTAAGAGCTGGCCAATCTTTCTAAAAATTCTGGTTGCTTGGCTCAGGCTGCCATGTTGATCTAATGATCTCAATACTTACTCAAGAGCACTTCGACCTTTTACTTCACTTGGTGTATACTCTAAGCCACTAGATCAGCATGAGAGCCAGGTAACTGACATTTTCATAATTAGAGGTCAGTAATTGAAGTCTACTAAAAGTGTTGGATCAAAAGAATGACATACTAGTCACAGAACAAGCATTTTCCGATGTAGGAAAGCAATGGCAGACCATACATTTCTCACTACGTCTCCTCTAAAGCAGAACTTAACTGTATCTGAGCACCATAAACTGAAAACACTATTTAATTTGTTTGTAATATTCAAAGAAAACTCCTATATCCTACAATGTCTCCATGCTTTATTTTGTTGTGAAATCACCCCCACCCCAGCATTTCTAGCTGCAGCCATCTTGAGTAAGGGCAGATGATTTGTGTAGAATTTACTTCCTGGAATACATCTACCCTTAGCTCAGGCATGCAGGCAGGAGGGTGTACTTTGCTGAGAAAGCCCCTACTCCCCTTTTCCAAATAAAATAAAGCGATGCCCATGAAGACTCCTAGGCTGTATGACATCATTATGGCCTGGGCCAGAAACCAGGAAGCAACTAAAATGTAAATAATAAAAAGTAAATATAATATACCTTCCTATCTATTTACTAAGGCTAGCAGCATTACTAAGGCTAGCAGCATAATGATTAAAAATAGTTAATGTTGTTTGAGAGAGTTTAGTCTTGCTTTAAATCCATCAATTGCATTACAATATTTTTTTCACTTTAAAAGTTACACGGAAAACACAAATCTGCATTCAAGGACTGAACTGCCAGCCAAACTTCACTCTTTCTGGAAAATGTGATGTTTTGAGGCAGAAAATCAAAATCAAATTGGTAACTAATATTTATGACCTTCCTGCTGCCTTGCACAAACTATGAGGTTATCCGCGGTGTGCATTTGAAATACTAAAAAAATGCTTAAAAAAATACCAAGGAGCAATTACATATCCATGGACCCTTTTGGCCCTGTTTTTTTTGTCATTGCTGAAATGTTGTGGTTGTCACTTTCTCTAACAATATGATGTGTATCACATAGTTTATCATTTTGTGGAGTTGATCCTTTTGAATGCTTTTTTAAATGTTGTGGCTGTTTTGCACACAGTATTCACCTACAGTTATGCATGTCACCAGAAGATAGCATTCCAAATGGTAAGAAGCTAAGAGTAAGTGGTGTAACCAATAGGTAATAAAGTGACTCTATTGCTTGATAAATAAAAACTAATAAATACTCCTAATACATTCTTCCCCCTAGAGCAGTGATGGCAAACCTTGGCACTTCAGATGTTTTAAAACAACATTTCCCATGTGGCTCATGTGCACTGCAGTGTAGTTGAGCATCATAGGAAATGTAGTTCCAAATCATCTGGGGTGCCAAAGTTCGCCATCACTGCCCTAGAGTCTTTTCAAGAGCTACATCGGGCAGAATCTTCACATCCAAAATACTGGGTGTGTCGCATGCTTGGTGCTCTAATGTGAGCTGTGGTTCTTCCTGCCACCACTACATCACTCCGGTGTCCTGCAGTGATATAGGGTGCACCAGATAGAAACACAACAAGGGACAAAGGCATCTGACACACTTGAAAGCATAAGATGCTGAAGATTCTACTGGAAGTCGTAGCTCTGTAAGGGCGGCCATACATGGTTCAAATCCTGCTGAACCATCCAAGATTTGAACTGTTAATGGGCAGGCTGAATGAACCAAGTTGATCGATCGATCAACTTGGGTACAAACAGCCAGACGGATTTGCTTCCGATTATCACAGGCGGCTGCATTAGCCGCTAGCGATAATCACTGTCTTCTCCCGGCAAAGGCGGCTTCCCCCACAGGGAGAAGACAATTGCACTGTCTGTATTGATGGGAGAATTGTGCCAATTTCTTTCCCGCAACCTGTGGTTGCAGAAAAGAAGTTTGCACCGTGTGTGGCTGGCCTAAGAGAAAAAAATGAGGACTTTCTGCCCACCGGAGAGTCAAGTATAAGAAGTCTTCTTCTGCAGGCTGAATTTTTTAAATACTTTTTCAAATGGTAATTTCAAGGGTACATAGTACATTAATCTAAAGTAACTTGTCAATTGGCATCTTTGTCAGCCATGTTAAAGTAAAACTGAAGGGAAAACTTTTATTTTCAATATGGATAATGTAAGGGAGGATTCTTTTTTGCATGTGTGTCCTACTGGGGAGATTTCTCTTCACTTTCTGTCCAACAGCCAAAACAGGAAGTGAGAGGAAATCCCTCCAAATTGAGGAAATCCCTGGTTGTCACCAGAACTAGTGTCCTCGTTGGAAGCTTTCCCTTCTATTCCAGTTCTGGGGACAACCTAAAATTTGAGATTCTATTTTACTTTCACTATTGGTGATAACAGTACACATATAGAAGGTTATTCTCCCTAACCAGGGCACAGGCAGCAATAAACACCTGACAGCAGTTCTAATCCCTCACTCTATCCAAAAATATAAAAAAGCTTTTTACTTATACTAAGTAGCTGTAAACCTCAAACGTGAACAAAGCATATCCTTCTATAGTGTGTACTTGTCTCAGTTAAGAGCACATAGGGGTTGATTTACTAAAGGGAAAAAGACTGCACACGTTGGAAAGTGCAGTTGCACTCTGCAAGTGCAGGTGCTCCAGAGATTAGTAAATGAGCAGAAACTTTGCTGACTTCCATCATCTAATCAATGTGCAAGCAAAAGTGCTGTTTTGTTTTTAATTTCCTTGCACGTGATTGGGTACTTTTGGCAAAGTATAGCCTTACCTCATTTACTAAGCTCTAGAGCAACTGCACTTGCAGAGGGCAACTGCACTTTGCAAAGTGCACAGTCTCTTTGCCTTTAGTAAATCAACCCCTAAGTGTAATTTCTGTCTGCCCCATTCCTCTGCTACCAGCATGAATCCCTTCTGACAAGTTTTCCTGACACCAAGAGAAAAAAGGTGGCCGGGGAGGGATCTCCAGCAGTTTGACAGCCTCAGCGCTGTTCCTGTGTGCTGTGTGGAGGTGGGTGTCTCTTCCCTCCAATCAGCTTTCAGAGCTCTTGCCAGTGAGCTCTGCAGAGTGTTACTTCAGTACTCAGCCCTATTTTTCTGAACTTTCATACAAGCTTTAAAATTTTGGACTTTGAACGGATGTAGAGAGCTCTTTTAACCCCCGCTAGTGGCCGAAGAAAGGGTTAAAAGCGCTCGAAAAGCACCACTGCCCATTGCTTTCAATGACAGGGGCAGTTTAGGAGTGGTGTATACACCCCCACCCCAGTGATGTATACACACCCTGTTTTTCCTGTCCTGCAAGTGCACCGCCCCAGTGTGAAAGCACTCAGGCTTTCACACTGGGGCTGCCGAAGAGGCAGTTTACAGGCGCTTTTCAGGTGCTTTTTTTAGTGTAAAAATGCCTGTAATACGCCTCAGTGTGAAAAGGGTCTAATTCCTCCCAAAGGTGTCAGGTTGAGGTCAGGACTCTGTGCAGGTCAGCCAGAGATGGAGGAACTTGACTGGCCTGCACAGAGTCTTGATCTCAACCTGATAGAACACCTTTGGGTTGAATTAGAGCAGAGACTGCGATCCTGGCCTTCTTGTCCACATCAGTGCCTTACCTCACAAATGCGCTTCTGGAAGAATGGTCAAACATTCCCATAGACACACTCCTAAACCTTGTAGGCAGCCTTCCCATATATATATGAAAAAGGTGGGGGTTAAAGAGAAGAGAAAACCAATAAGGGGCTGGCAAAAGAAAAAAACAAAAACTATTAAAAAAAAATTATCACCATACAAAGCATATTAAAACACTCTCAAAATCTCTGGGTCTTCATTGAGGCCATTCAGAGATAATGTATTAAGGTTATGAATCCAAAAATGATCATGTTTACACAGCAATGAGAATCTTTCATTGGCAGTATGGGACTTCTCCGATATATGTTCAATGGCAAAAACTGTCAAAGCACCAGTGTCGCTGCCATGGAAGGATGAAAAATGGCGTGGGACACTGTGCTTGTCTGACTCTTCCTCAATGCGGTGCTTGCCAATTATTTTGGGCAGTGGGCGTATGGTGCACCCCAGATACAAGAGATTGCACGAGATAGCGCCCCAATCTACTCTACTATGTTTTGCAGCTGCCATTGCTAGCTACCCTTTTTGAAAATTCCAGTTGCTTGGCTGTGATACTGACCTTTATGCTGTAATTGATTGAGTCACTGACCTGGAACATGCACACACATAATGGCATTCTTATTTTATGGATCTGGATATTAATTTGTGTCATAATTCATAGGTTGGGTCATAATTCATAATTCATAGCCTACCAACCCTCTTTTATTTGTAGCCCACAGTACTACAATTATTTGTAGTGTTGTATTGACATCTTTGATAAAATATCATGATATACATAAAAATCTTTTTCTAAAATATATATATATATATATATATATATATATATATATATATATATATATATATATATATATATATATATATATATATATATGTAAGCTCTAACGAGCAGGGCCCTCTGATTCCTCCTGTATTGAATTGTATTGTACTTGTACTGTCTGCCCTAATGTTGTAAAGCGCTGCGTAAACTGTCGGCGCTATATAAATCCTGTATAATAATAATATATATATATATATATATATATATATAAATGTATACATAGTCTATACATATTGCACAACTATGTTAGTTGTTAATTACAGGCCATTTTCTGGTATTAATAACACCTAACTTTAGCCAAAACTTTTTTTTTTTTTTTGGATAGAACAGGGAAATATAGAAAAAGTAGAACAGTAGAAAAAGTTGTTTTCCTATAAATGTAAGTATCATTAAAGCACCTTGAATTATATGCTTGTAAAATGTAGTTTTTTTTACAAAGAATTATAAATATATAAAAGTTCTGTTTATACAATTCTAAACATTAAAAAACAATTACAATAACTTGTTCCAAAAAAAAGTATAATTTTCCTTTGAGTGCTGTGTTTCAGAAACCAGACTCTAGAACCCTAAAGCTTTTTACAAAGATTAGACAGCAGATGGCCATGCATGTGCGAAAGATCATTCTTCAGTAAGGAAAGGTAAGTGCTAAGCGCAATGTCTGTCTCAGGGGAAAAACAATAGTGGTCGATTGGGAGTTTTTATCCTGGCCGACTGACTTTTTTCCATGAGCAGACTCGGGAAGGATCAGCAATTAGAGACATCAGGGATCTACAAACATCTGAATGTTCCCCAATCTGAGTGTACACCCAAAGGTCAGAATAACCTTCTGAAATATCTGTAGGCACCTTAAGTTTATTTTATCCCTTATAGCTATCTCCAACCATCATTGCATCTGCTCTGCTACTCCATATAAGATTGGCTTTTGTGGTAAGGATGTAAATGTGTATTGAAATGTTTAGTAAAGGAAACACTTTAGAAGGTTTTATAGAAATGCTCTTTCACATTAGACTCCAGGGTAAACTGTCTCCTGAGAAGGTTCTTGGAAATTGCTGAAGTCAGATATAGATATTTCTATGTAACTCTAATTGATGTAACTCTTACAATGCCAAAGCTTAAATAAACTTTACCACAACTACGAAGGAAAGCAATTCAGATGGGAGCTATGGTGTGATTTTCGTCTCTGATATCTTAAAAACAAGTCTTTCTCTAGATGATAAAATGCATAGCTGAAGTGCTATGGGAGTTTTCCAGTATCACTCTTGGAATTCTTTGATTTTATTACTTGTACCCGGAGATGAAGCTGTCAAAGTAATGGATTCTTCCTGGAGGATTAGTTAGATGAGACCGTGCACACCCTGAGCGTGCATTAAGCCACTAGCTGGAGCCGCACACTGTCCAGGAAATGGCTTAGCATAAATTATGTAAACAGGGATAAGTTGTTAATGCTGATGGCTCCTTGTAATTTATTTGCTGGATCAGTTCTAAGAATTTAGGGTATGTCTGCAAGTGTTAATTGAAGTTATCAAATGGCCTTAATGTCCAGGGACATGATCTTCATTACAAAATTGGTCCAAATGATGATATACTGTAAGTGGATGTTATTGTGACTTATTATATTATGTAAGTGTTAGCCCATAATAGTTATTAAAGAGGAACATTTCAGATGCAAAAAGTAATATTTCATCATTTAGATCAGTAAAGATATCATTATAGGAGTATGGGGAAAAGGTTTGCATGTAATACATTGAGATTTATAACATAATTAGATGTACAGTACTTTCCCAACAGAAAACTCTTTTATAAATGATATTAAAATGTGTAATTAAGAGCTACACTATAAACAAAAAACTTAGAAAACACATCACCCAATCCAATTAGTTGCAAGCTTGTACTTTGCTAGTTGCAGTTTTAAGCTAATATCATATACAAAAAAAAGTGCTTGGCATAACTTACCTCCCTGCTATCTAAGATGAGGACGAAAGCCATCTTGTAGTACAAAGTGTACAGGCAAAGGACACATACCTGGTTCTATTCCCCTCCCTCTAACATAATTGGATATTTTTATTTTTTTAAGTGCGTTTCTTATATTTTTGTGCTGCAGGGCAACACTTCTTCTTGCTAAAGGGTTCTACCGGGCTTTGGCACATCCATGCACATGTGGGTTTCTAGCAACACTGTGGAATGGGGCAGAGCCATTATCAAGGGGACTAAAGTTCCCCCTGAAGGATCGGAGAGAAGCAGCGAACGTGTCATCACTGCGGTTGTCTTTCCACTCCTCCCCCCCCCCCCCTTTCCTCCCCTTGCTTCCTGTGGTATCCAGTCCCTGTTATAATAATATACATTACAACAATTCTTTATATTATTATTTACACATATCTAATAGTTATGTCTCTTATATATATGATTTTTTTTTATACAAAACTGTGAGCAGAGGTATGAATGCATATGCACTGTCCTTGCTTTAATAAATAAGTAATTAATTATTTAATTAATTTTTCCTTCCCTTAATAAATTTATTACCCCTCCCCCTGATATCCATGCCCAATTCATATATATGTACGAAATTCATCACATATATTTTTGTTCTCACACATCCAATATGAACTTTTTAATTTCATTTTAATTCCAATCATTGTTTAATCTGTTTACATCAGTTAGATGCACACATTATTTTAGTTAATCTACATAAATATATGTGTGTGGCACTAACCCCCGAAGGAGCTGCTGAAATAAATCGGGTTGTTACCCTCACCCCTTTACCTGTAGTTTTACCACATCAGGAACCTAGAGTCCATGTTGAGCTTTGTATCCAACAATGTATGCACCAGTCACTTTAGTATTTTTCCAATGCTTTAATGAAATACTTGAAAGAAGTAGCAGTAAAGAGGTAGAAAGGGAGTTGCAGGGAAGTTCAAATACCTTTTTCAGATCACTGAGGAACTGAAGATCTTAGAGACGATTATACCTTCAGTCCAAAGATCTTTGCCCACCCGGATAGGTCTCTCTCACTGACCTAGCAGCCGGAATGGAGCATGAACAAAAAGTCTCTGCCACAGACTTTAAAGGAACAAAATAGCTATACGATCCTCTGCCACAGGACGTAATGGTTTTAGAGAACAGCGACACAGTACCAGAACCTTTAAGCCGACCCAGCAGTACTGTGCGGTAAGTTAGGTTAGGATGAATCCTCCAATTGAGTCACCAGGCCCCTCTTGAGACACCAGCCTTCCGCACAGTCCTCTCCAAGATGAGTTCTCCCCTGGATCTTCTCAATTGCTTGGCTTCTTCCCGCAGGACAGACAACACAGGACCACCTCTAAACCAATGAGCCCCAGACGACCTCTGGGCCCACTCATAGTAATGCAGCCTTGGGCCAGCATGGTCCCGAGGCTGAAAGGAAGCCGTCACATACCTTTAGGCCAGGAGGGCCAGCAGGTAAAAGAGAACCAAAAATGGCGTCTGCCTCTTAAATACTCTTTCCCAGAATGCACAGCAATGGACCACCTCCGCTGAGTTACTTCTGAGAAAAAAGAGCACTCAATACACTTCAGCCTGTTACTTTTCCACACTGACCTGTGGTGAGGACACCTACAGGCGACAGTGTGAAACTGCACACAACACAGCCAATGCTGGAACAGATGCTAATTTAGCCATAGATTAAATCTGAACTATGTACAGAACAGACAACCCACTAAATTTACATATAAGCGCCTGATCAACAGGAGCAGGGCGCTACATGTGCATCTGCACACAGTCTTCTCCACATGTTATGCCGCTTTTTTAATAACCTGTGTTTAAGTGTTTCCATAAAGTGTTTATATTCATGTATGTCACAACCATATGTATTATTTTCGGATGTTCCGTCCCTCCGCCCACTAGTATCTTAGTTGTGTTTCCATTCCGATGTGCTACCCAATCATGGCGCATCGGATTTAACCACCCCCCCCTCCCCGCCCTTATATATCCTAATTTGGCATGGCTACCATCCTAATAGCTTGATAAAGGAGGGCGGCTGTTTACATCTTCAACAGCTTGCACATTCATGAAATGCATCACAGTACGGTGACGTCACCCCCCCTGCCGGGACACTTCCCTGCGTTCCAAGCCTCGTGTTGAAGATAGACTCCACACCGGTCAGCAGAGCACCATCCAGCGGTGCCTGAAGCAAGAAATGCTGACCCAGCGGAGAGACCACATCACAGCCGGCTAAATAAACACCTAGCTGAACACGATTCTACACCATGGGATGCACACAGATGGGCTAAAGGGATCGACCACACCAAGTACAGCCCCAAGTATTTGGGATATTATTCCATGCCTTCTTTTAACTACAGAAATGTGAGTGCATCACAAGAATGTTTTATTGTATATTAAACTTGTTAAAAATCTGCACCCAGAGGTGCCTCTTTTCCCTCTTTTTTCATCACTGCGATTGGCTAGCACAGTGGTCACCTAATCAGAGGTTGGTCCCGCTGGCCACCGATCATTAGTGCGGACTGAGAGGTGTCATTGACAGCTTGGTCTCTGTGATGGGAGCACACAGTAAGCATGTCCTCAACACAGAAGCATCAGCCACCCAGTGACACACATACATTATATTACCAAAAGTATCGGGATGCCTGCGTTTACATGCACATGAACTTTAATGGCATCCCAGTCTTAATTTGTAGGGTTCAATATTGAGTTGGCCCACCCCTTGCAGCTATAACAGCTTCAACTTTTCTGGGAAGGCTGTCCACAAGGTTTAGGAGTGAGTCAATGGGAATGTTTGACCATTCTTCCAGAAGGACATTTGTGAGGTCAGGCACTGATGTGGAAAGTAGACACCCCAAGGAAATTGCTGAGAGGCATGTTGAGCCCATTGAATATTTTATTTTTTTGTCACAAGTGATTGAAAAATGACAACAACAAAAAAAAATTACACAAAGTTGTCACTAAATGATACATTTCTCACACATGCCATGGTTATATGTGGAATTACACCCCAAAATACATTCTACTGCTCCTCCTGAGTATGGGGCTACCACATGTGTAAGACTTTTTGGGAGCCTAGCCGCGTACAGGACCCCGAAAACCAATAGTAATGTTCTTTTTTTCATGCAGCTGAATGAAAAAAAGAGATTGATCGGTGGGTATGCCCACCATTAGAATACCGCCTTTCATCCACCCACTTCTAATGATGGGCATACATGCACTATTTTTTTTGACTGTGGTGAAATCACCTTCTACAGTGCTGGAGCCGCTGATTTACGTATCGTGAGAGCAAACGCTGTTGCTGTCAAGATACATAAACCAGTGCTGCAGCTAAATGGCATAACTGAAAAGCAAACAGTGGTAACAATAAAGCATTAACTCAATAAAACAACTTATTTTTTTATCGCAATCTGTGCCTAAAAAATATATGCTAAAGCATGGGGGAAATCCGCCCCTAATGTTAGAAGCAAATCGCCCCTCTATCCCTGCCCCCATGCTTTGGCATATATGCACTTTTTTTAACTGTGGTGGTGAAATCACCTCCTACAGTGCTGGAGTCACTGCTTTACGTATCGTGGGAGCAAACAATGTTGCTGTCAGAATAAATAAACCTGTGCTGCAGCTGAATGGTGTACCTGCTAAGCAAATGATGGTTAACAATAAACAAAGTAACAATACAGTACAACAGTAAGACATACCATACCTGAAAAGCAAATACAATAAAACACAGTAAAAATAAAACATTACAGTTCTAAAATACAGTAACAATAGTGATGGAACAATAGATATAGAACAATAGAGAGTGAACAATAGAGCGGACAATAGAGAGCGAATAAAACAACAACTGTTTTTGGCTTTTTTATTTTTTTTTGTGTTTTTTTTTATGTGTGTTTTTTTTTTTTTTTGCATTTTTATAAACTGTAAACTGTAACTGTAAACGTTCCAGATTAGGGTCTTTCAAAATGTGATGGTCATCTCATCTTTCGAGACCCTGTGTAAGTGTGCCCTAGGAGTGTACAATGCTGTACCCTACGCTAATACTCCACTAGTGTGTGGTAGCATTTGAAACAGTCACCAATGCAAAGGCCAGGTTAGTCAGGACAGGAGGGACAATAAAAGTGGGTGTCACACCTAAATCCGCGTTTTCTGCAGACACAAATTTCTTTGGGGGTTTCTTTGGGTAGGGGTACTAGGGAGGACATACGGAAAATGCCTCTCATGCACTGAATTGCGTTACATGCTCACTGAATTTGCGTTGGAAAGGTGGGCCACAGCACCGTCTGAAAACAGAAGGGCTGTGATGATCTCTTCCTGGAATTTTAGGAAGGATCCAGTTCGTCCTGAAGCTTTGTATAGCACAAAAGCATTCAGCAGAGCCAATTAGAATAAATATGCAGACACTTTTTTTATACCAGCGTCTGGCCTTACGGGCAATTAGGTACAGCGCCAACAACTGCTCATTGAGGTCCACCGCTCCAATATTAAGTTTGTATTCGTGGACACAGAGGGGTTTCTCCACAACACCAGTATGAATTTACACTGTCGTATCTGCGTGAAGGGAGGACAGAACAAAAACATTCTGTGTATCCCTCCACTTCACTGCTAACAAATTATTACATTTCAAGCAGGCTCTATCCCCCCTTCTAAGTCGGGATTCTACAAGCTGTTGGGGGAAGCCCCGGCGATTAGATTGCACGGTGCCAGATGCTCCAATTCCATAATCAAAAAAGTGACTAAAAAGCGGCACGCTTGTGTAATAATTGTCCACGTATAAGTGGTACCCCTTTCTGAATAAGGGTGACACCAAGTCCCACACAATCTTACCAGCGCTCCCTATGTAGTCTGGGCAGTTCTCCGGGTTCCACGTGACTATCTTTTCCCTCGTAAACTATAAAACTATATGTATAGCCTGTTGCCCTGTCACAGCGCTTATACATCTTGATCTTGATCTTAATCAGGGACTCATCAACACATACAACTTGATTGGGAGTAAACAAGGTTGCAAACTGCTGGTTGAAGTGGCTTACGAGGGGCTGAATTTTGTGGAGCCGATCGTATCCAGGGTCACCCCGAGGATGACAGAGTTCATGTCATTGAAATGCATGAACCACAAGATCTGCTCGTATCGTGTCCTGGTCATGAAGTCAGAGAACACGGGCATATGATGAATTGGGTCAGTGGACCAACATGACCGCAACTCACTTTTTTAACTCTGCCCATGAGGAGGGATAGGCCCAGGAAGGTCTTAAATTCAGAGACCGTAATAGGTCTCGTAATAGGTCAAATTGCTTTGGTCCACAAACGATTTTTAGAGATCTTCTGTAAAAAACAGCAAATAAAAATCAAGTGACGTAAAATCAACTGTTCCCACCTGAATTCTGGGTTGGTCAGTGAATGGGGAAAGTATGGGTGCTGCAGAAGTGGTGGGCTCCCAAATTCGGATTGGCAAATGCAGCAGGAAGGGCACTATGGGCTTGACAGGCTTGTCTTTGTCTTCTTGGTGGCTGAGGGACACTAGTTGTGCTAGCCACCTCACCAGCTGGAACTGCACTCATGGGACTCGCCACGTCACCAATTGTTACTTTAGTACTGGATGTATGACCAGGATGTACTAGGCCGCTGGTGCTTGCCAGTTCAACAGAAAGATGAGCGGCACTAGTACTGGCTCTCTGCTACATACGAGAGCCCTGCAGTTCTTGCACCTCAACAACAGCAGAAGAATGTGGTCGGGTACTTCCCCCATTCACTGGCCAACCCAGAATTCAGGTGGGAACAGTTGATTTTGGCAGGGATCACTACTCCATCATAGACATGTGCACACTGGAATATTTTGTTTTGGAATTTCGCTTTCGTCCGAAAAATACATTTATTTAGTTACTTCCGAAATTCGACTTTATTTATTTTGTTTCGTTAAAAAATGCATTCGTCCGAAAATCCAAAATAATTAAGGTCGAATCTGTCATTGAAGGCTTATGGTATCTGTCGAATGTTCTAAGAAGATTCTACGGAGCAGCTAAACTGTACAATGCCGCAATCGTACATTTCCGGTCGAATGTTCCGCCTACAAGCTATAGTAGAATTCTAATGTTGTATGACACTAGTAATAATTATATTTATTAATTATTATTACTAGTCAACCAACATTAGAATTCTTCTATAGCCTATGGGCGGAGCATTTGACCAGAAATGTCCAATCACGGCGACTGCTTTGTCGAATCTTCGTGTCAAATCTTTTCTCTCATTGTCGAATAATCTTCGACTAATAGAGTTAGGTTAGGCACATTCAACCTTTTTTGTTATTGTCTCTACAATGTTGAATCTTTTCTCTTTATGTCGAATCTTTTCTCTCTATGTAGAATACTCTTGGACTAATAGAACTAAGGTTAGGCACATTCGACCACAGGTTCGATGGACACAGAACACTATTGTCAGCATCATGTCGAATCTCCTATCTATATAGAACTGTTGCCGAAACAAACAAAAAAATAAAGCATTTGTTTATGTTGGATCTTTCAGTTTTCGGATTCTGCATGATAACGAAAATACCCAAAATTCGGACGTAAATGCATTCAGACAAAAACAAATGCACATTTCTACTCCATCATCAGAGCTATCTGTCAAGGTGCCACTGCTGTCTACTGGTTCATATTCTGAGCCAGAATCGGAAAGATAGGTGACTTCCTCTTCACTCTCATCTGTCAGGCTCAGAAACGTGTAGGCCTCTTCACTAGTGTACCTTTGATTGGACATTTTGGCCTCAAAATTTACTGGTACATTAGTGAGACTCACAGGAAAAAGAGCACCTGACTGCTTCAAATGCTACCAAAAAAACTGTTAGCATTCGCAGGGATCAGGCCTGATACTGCGAATGCAGCAGTTATGTGTTCAGTGTTTTGTAAGTGACAGTGATCGATTGATACTGCACTTGGGTGGGCTGGGCTGGGCAGAGGGGCTATATGCAGGTGCTAGCAGGTATCTGGGCTGATCCCGCTAACACTGCATTTTTGGGAACCCTATACTATTGGGGACGCTAGTATAGATCAGATATTGATCCGTTCAGACACTATACTACTAAGGGATCTAAGGGATGTGTATGGTGCGTGCGTGGGTGTTAGCGCTACTGGCACTAATCTGACGCTGCCTGGGGCGACGCAGTCCCTAATTAATGCTAAAACCTAACTGATATCACCCGCCAGGTGATCAGGGGGTTAAACCTTTTATTAGTTAATATACGGCGGGTGCCCTGACGCTATAAAAAAATAACTAGCTAACCCTAATACGGTGATCACTGGTGACAGGGGGTGATGAAGGGGTTAAACCTTTATTAGGGGGGTTAGGGGGGTCCCTAGACCTATCTGGGGCTACTACTGAGTACCCTAACGCTGATCAGTGTCACAAATGACACCAGTACAGTGATCAAAGAAAAATATGAAAACTGCACTGGGTGACACAGTGACAGGGAGTGAAGGGGTTAACTGGTGGGAGGGGGGCGATCGGGGGGTAAAATATGTGCCTATGTGTATTGTGTCAGTGTAGTGTTGGTGCAACTCACGTTTGGATGTCCTCTCTCCTCTCTCTGGAGCGGAAAAGAATTCCAGAGAGGGAGATGACATCACTTCCCCTATCTGTGTTTACATTTACAGAGGCAGGGGAGGATTTCATTCATCAGGACCGATCAGCAGGTCCAGGCCAGAAATCATTGGCCTGGGCCTGGAGACAGATCAGTTCTGAAGCGAATTCAATCGCCGTAAGGTAACGTCGATTTGCCGAGCCGAGCCAACCTGCTGCAGTAAAACTGCAGCGGCTGGTCCGGAAGTGGTTCAAATGAGCACTTTTGATGTTCGTGTCCCATAGACTTTGATAGGGTTTGCATGTTCGCACAAATTTTTTTCCTGTTCGCATGTCCTGGTGCAAACCGAATCAGGAGGTGTTTGGCCAATCCATACAGTACAGGGCCTGCCTAGGGACCGCACCTAGGGTCAAGTAATGCAAGGCTTGCTATGTGAAGTTCGTTGGCTTCCCTGTGTGCCTTTCATGTTCAGTTTCAAGGCAAGATGAGGGAAAGGCTGATGGAATTGGGTACATACTACGTATTGCTTTTTCCAAATGCTATGGAGTCTTTTGTTGGGGCAGGTGGAAATAGATAAAGTCAAGTGAACAGGCACAGTCCCACTGTGGGTGCATGGGGCTACAGTGAAGAAGTGTCTTCTGGCCTGCAAAGTGTTAATGCCCACAACAAGTAAGTGACTTAACGTGGTTGTAAAGCCACTTTTTTCTTCCTATAATCCCCAGTGTTATATTACAGTATATGCACCAGTGTATGTTATTTATAAAAAATATGCCGCTTCATACCTAATTTCAATGCACCGCTCGGCCGCTCATGTGATCGCTGTCTTCCCCGACCCGACAACTACAGCAGGCGGGGCTGAGAATACCCCGCTGGCGTCAGCTGGGAGGAGGGGAGGAGAGCGACGAACGCTCTGAAATTAGGTATGAAGCAGCATATTTTTAAAAAAATACCATACACTGGGGCACATACTGTATAACATGCTTTAAGGGAACAGGATCTTTTTTTTTTTTTTTTTTATGGTTGCAATCACATTAAGTGTATATCTCAATGGATTTGCAAATGTGCAAATCCATCTTCCAACATACTTGTGCAGTACTGCAATGTACGCTTGCTGTAGCCATTGTGAGATTGTTTCACTCTCCTTGTTTGGTTTCATATTTTGAAGAATGCAAAGAAAGATAACAGACTATGCAAAGATGAACAGGAACAACCAAAATATTCCAGCAGGACAGGAACAGAGATGTAAAACATGGAGAGATCTCACTGTACTAGTGTTGAAGACATATAGAAACCTTGGACCTTTTTGAGTGGCCCTAACTTTTAAATTCAGGTAGTTTACTAAAGTGTTAAATATTTGTTTAGGAATGTTCTTAAAAAAGCAATCTGTACTAAAACATTACAATATTAGATCTGATTGGCCTAAAGTAATTTTTTTTGTCATTTTCTTCACAAAAACAGAGCTTTCTTTTGGTGGTATTCAATCACCACTGGGTTTTTCATTTTTTGCTAAATAATTAATCTTTTAAATAAATAATTATTCTCCTTCACTGATGAAGTGTGCTGATGAGGTTACACTGATAGGCTGCACTGATGAGCACTGATGAGGTGGCACTGATGGGGATTGATGAAGCGGCACTGAAGGGCATTGATGGGGTGGCACTGTTGAGGAGGCACTAATTTGCAGCACTGATGGGCACTGATAGGTGGCACTGATATGCAGCAGTAATGAGCACTGATAGGCTGCAATGATGGGTGGCACTGATGGGCGATGATAGGTGGCACTGATGAGAACTAATGGGCGTCACTGATGGGCACTGAAAAGTAGCACTGATTGGCATAACTGATGGGCAAAGATTGGACTCACTGATGGGCAGAATGGTGTTACTGATGGGCACAGATTGGTCTTACTTATGGGCACAGACTGGTGTCACTGATCGGCACTAAAGGGGCTGCATTGTAATCAGGGCACTGATGATCAGTGCCCTGATCACCTTTACACGTCTTTCCTGTGAGGAGATGCACTTATCAGCTCTCCTCACCTCACACTCTGTCAGTGTGAGAAAGGAAAAGCCGATAAACGGAACTTCCTTGTTTACATGTGATCGGCTGTGATTAGACACAGCCGATCACATGAGTAAAGAGCCACGGCTCTTTGTCGAGATCGGAGTCAGGCTGTGTCCCCATCTTACTGGCACCAGCGATGGGGCACTATTCCTCCAACTGATACCAAAGATAGGGTATTGTTTATTCAGACTGGCATTGGGATACTTTCTACTCCCAATAGCCACACTCTGGCCCCCTTAAGTCTCTGAAGAACAGTAAACTGCCCCTTCATTTAGAAAGTTTGGAGACCCCTGGACCAGTGTATGAACTTGAGCACATTAAAAGAATAAGCAAAATTAACTAAAAGATTTTTTTTTTTTTTTTTAAATAGGTTAACTTTATTTTGAACTATCTGTATTGAACAGGAGGCTCTTATATATTGTTATCCTTTTCTGGATTCCTAGATATTCATAAAGATGTTCATTCATTTCAGTCCCTGGGATTATTTTCCGATGAATGCAAAAATATGAAATTCAGGTAGATCTGTATATTTTTTGAGCATCAAAAAAGTCTTGCATTTTTGTTTGAACATACTATATAGTTACATACAGTGGTATAAGCACCTTGATGTTGTTTAAGTATACTGCTGGGTATAAATTTTAATTTATTCCCTTTCTACTACCTTTATGTTAATCATAGATTTTAAATAATACAAAAATATGGAGCAAACTGAATGATGGCAGAAAATGATTAGCAATGTCCAGACTTGGTCTGTGTGTTCATTTACCTACCTAAACTGAAAAGGGTGCCCATGGCAAAACAAATGATCTTTCCAAGGATGGAATATATTACATTTTGCATAATTTACCCCTACATGAAAGAGGCCCAACTGCATATCCTGTTGCTTGGTACTTGTGTCAAGTTAAATAATCAACTTTTGTTTTAAGCTGGCCATACACAACGTGATCTGATTTCTTCCAAATGAATAGACTCTTGAGAGATTGCATGAACTATTCATTGCATGTTGGATAAGACCCTTATGGCCCACCATAGGAAGATATGTGCCAGCTTATCTCTTCGCAGTTAGCAGACAATAGTGGATGGTTAGCAAAACCTTTGTATGCCTTGCCAGCACAATGCCTGCCTCCAAGGGTTTCATACTGCCAATGTTTCCACACTATTCAAGGTAAGAGTATGACTTGACTGTGTTAAAGTCATGTGTGCTACACATAATCTCTCTGAAGGCCAGATTCATATTTTTAAACCTGCCAATATACCTAGCTATTAATAAGAGATGCAGTGGGTGTTCAGTTTAACTAGAGCAAAACTGCAAGAAAGAGCTTGCAGTTTGTTGGTGTCTTTGATGATAAATGACCTGTTTCTGGACTAAATCTGTCAAACAAGGTTTGCTCAGTAGGCGCATCTAGCCGACCAGTTGTTCCTCAGCAAGGGATATGTCCAGACAAATGGCTGTCAGCAAATGTATGTAAGCAGACACAGCACTGATTATTTATCACAGTCTACTTAGAGTTTAAAGCAGAAATGTAGCATTCTAAATAGAATTTGATAAATGTGTTACTATATAGACAGAAGCGAATTTAAAAAGAATAGTGAGCACAGCGTACTATTAAACTTTTAGCAGTAAAAAAAAGGTCCTCTGACACTGAAGCTAGCTTCATTTCAGTAAGTTGAGTCAGGGGAAGAACATTGTAAGACTTAAATGAATAATACTGCTGCATTTAAAGTGTGATATATATATATATATATATATATATATATATATATATATATATATATATACAGAATGTTTTTTTTTTTCATCTGTATCTGGTTGACCTATACTTCTTTTCCTGTAAGCCCCAAGAACACAGAACTAATCTCTCTAAAGTGAGGGAACTTACCTGTTCATCAGTAGCCACCAGAGCAGGTGTCCCCCAGTTGAAATATCTATCCTTTATTCTTCTGACATTTTAATATTTTTGACTTTCCCTCACTTTAAGCACTATGGCGATGTTCACTGAGACAAATGAAGAAGGTGAATCTACTACACTGTATCCAAAAGTAAGAAAAAAGTTATGGTTTTACATACACTTTAAGGCTTTTAACCATCTATACTTTTATATAGGCTACTCACCTCCAATGGATGGGGGTTTATTAGTTTATAGTACTGAAATGATCAATTTCTATAACATTTCAGAGCTATGTGAAAGCTGACCCCAAAAGTGATGTAAAACATTGTTGAAAGAAGTCCTGAAGCAGATTTGAATTGTATGAGTTTCTTTAGTAGGATTCTCTATTCCATTATTCTGTCTTACCAGAGAGAGTAGAGAGACAGAGCTCTGTCCACACTGCACAAGCTTTCCAGTGGAAGTTAATTTGCAGAGGATTGTGATTCACAGAAGAATGCCATCCTATGTAAGCATAAAAAACATAAAGAGTTCAAAGCCTAACTCCAACCATTTTTGTGTGCATCTGTATGATAATGCGGAGAAGGGTTACATTTCAGTCAGGTGCTTACTTCTGTTTGTGACTCTATTAGGAAGGTTTTCTTCACTTCCTGTCCCTGTGACACATAAGAAATGGAAGAAGTGGCCATCAGTGGGACAGAAATATACGGACTGCAACAAAACACTGTCAGAAGTTTTAAGTCCTCTCGCACTACTAAAATGTTTATTTGTTTGTATACCAGTTGAAGATATTTCCTATCACTTCCTGTCGTGAGGTCAAGTGATGTGAAACCTTCCCAATAAGGATGCAAACAGCAATAAAATGACATGACAGAGGTTCTAACTACTCCAAAAAATAAAAAAAACAGAAGGTTTTTTTTTTTCCTGCCTCTAAACGTTGAGCTCAAAATATGCCTCTAATTTTTCTTATGAGCATGGACACATAGGATAACATTGAGTAGCTTCTACAGGCAGAACACAAAACTCCTGTAGAAGCAATGTTTTTTTATGCCAGTGTGCATGGAGCCTTAATGAGCTAAAGCTTCACTTTACAAAGAATACCGAATCACATGCAAGGGAAATTTAAAAAAATGAATATTTTTGCTTGCACATGATTGGATGATGGAAATCAGCAGACCTCCCGCTCCTTTACTAAGCTCTGGAGCAACTGAACTTCCAAAGTGCACAGTCGATTTGCCTTTAGTAAATCAACCCCATTACATATTGTGAAGTATATCTATTTTCTTCTATCATTTCACCAGATTTTTTGAGCTTTTTTGTGTATCTATAAGCATATACATAAGTTGCTGCATAAACCTCCCAATCACTCCAAACATAATGCAAGGTAGATCACAATGGGCTAATCCCTTGGTAGAACATATGTCATATATAGTGGGGATACTGTACTTTACTTTTTCACAATTATTTTTAAAGATATCTTTGGCGCAAATTTTCACAAGTCAGAAGCGGATTAGGAATAGACAAGTATTCTTACAGTATTCTTACAAACTTAAACTGATAGCAGAGGGGTGTCATCAATATAATGGTTTGACAGATGGATACCAAAGTGAGGCTATCAAGAACATTAGAAAATGACAATGGGGGAGATTTTCTAAAACTGGAGCACAGGGAATCTGGCGCAGCTCCTCATAGTAACCAGTTAACTACTAAGGGGTTTATTTACTAAAGCTGGAAAGTGCAAAAACAGGCTCACTTCTGCAGAGAAACCAATCAGCTTCCAGGTTTTATTGCCAAAGCTTAATTGAACAAGCTGAAGTTAGAAGCTGATTGGTCACCATGCACAGCTGCATCAGATTCTGAGTGCACCAGTTTTAGTAAATCAACCCCTAAGTGTTATTGTCAAAACTTAATTGAAGGCGCTGAAGTCAGAAGCTGATTGGTTACTGTGAACAACTGAAAAAAGTATAAGTGCTCGTGCTATGGTATATACAATAAATGATTAATAAATAACCAGATAAATTAAATTAATTGAAAACAGTGAGCTGCTGCTAACGTGTAAGGTAAAAAAAACCCCTAATGATGATACAAAATTATTATACTCAATGTTGCTCCAAAATATACAAATGCATAAATATATAAACAATAATTAATTGTAATAAAGTGCCGTGCAAACACATAAAGTGCAGTCAAAGTGCAATCAAAATATAGTCCTTTAGTGCAAATAAGCGTGTATACTTCTGCTTGTGAGGATAAAGGTGCCACTCCATGCTCCCCTCCTGGGTCCCCACTCACCAACAGTAAGCTTTTTGTATGCAAGGTCTTTATCCTACATCAATGACTCGGATGTCTCCTTCCAACAACAGGCTTTAAATCATTCCAAGATCTTTGATCTGCATCTATGGCTATGTCTCCATTGCAGTAGTATGGATATGCAATGTGCCAATGAAGAGAGAGATGCACATAGCATAATATTGCTAAAAATGAATTGTTAAAATCACAAAAGTAATGCACTTACATCAAAGAAAGGCATACAGGTTAAAAACCACCGCCTTGGCGTGCTGCCAGTCATCACTGAATTCTTATGTATCTGGTCCCTGCAGGAGCAGCAGTTTTTACCTGTATGTCTTTCTTTGATGCAAGTGTATTACTTTTGTGATTTTAACAATACATTTTTAGCAACGTTACGCTATGTGCATCTCCCTCATCATTGGCACATTACATATCCATACTACTGCAATGGAGACCTAGCTATAGATGCGGATCAAAGATCTTGGAATCATTTAAAGCCTGTTGTTGGAAGGAGACATCCGAGTCATTGATGTAGGATAAAAACCTTGAATTCAAAAAGCTTACTGTTGGTGAGTGGGGACCCAGGAGGGGAGCACGGAATGGCACATACTGTATATCATCACAAGCAGAAGTATACAAGTTTATTTGCACTAAAGGACTATTTTTTTATTGCATTTTGACTGCACTTTATGTGTTTGCACAGCACTTTATTATAATTCATATTGTTTATATATTTATGTATTTTTATATTTTGGAGCAGCGCTGAGTATAATAATTTTGCATCATTACTATGAACAGCTGCACTAGATTCTCTGGGCTCCAGTTTTAGTAAATCTCTCCCAATGGCTATTCTCCAACACTACAAAACACACATGTCCCGAGGTATAGAAATGAATTCGCCAAATATCACAGCAAAAATGACTTTAAAGTGTAACTAAGGGCAACATTTTTTTTTCATTTTGGATAGAGAAATGGAGGGTTATAACCCCTGTCAGTTTATTTTCCATGTGTGTCCCATTGGGCAGATACCCCACTATTAGTAGTTAATATCAACCCAAAATGTGGGAATTTCTTTTCCTTTTACTTTCAGTGATAAGGAGAAATAGTAACAATAGAGAAAGTGGATCTCCCTAATGAGAGGCACAGACAGAAATAAAAACTGACAGGTGTTCTAATTCCTCTCCACTGTATCCATCCCACTGGATATCATGTCATGAGATAAAATACTGAATGGTTTCATGAGATACATGCCGCAAATTTCGATTGAGTACCATATGCGGTATTTTAGAATTTAGAATTAGCGCTTTTTGATGAACTGCAACATTTTTTTTTTTAAATGCTAAGAGGTATTTTATCCCATCTTTAAGCTGTAGATAATGCTTGTGAATGAAGCCCAATATGTCTAATAATATAGAAATTTTGTTACTACAGCTCTATGACGTGTGCCATAGTTTGCACATTGGTTGAGTCTATGATGGGCAGCTAAAACATTACTCTTAATTTTCCAGCATTTTTGCAGTACAACATACTGTACAGGGCAACAGGGCAACAGTTTGGCTCCTCCTGAACGCAAATAAGTTATTTCGGTCTTTCTGTCATTTTGATTCAAAATGCAAAATTCCGTAAAAGTAAAAAATTTGTGACCCTTGATATGGCAAAAGCGTTCGATTCGGTGGAGTGGAGATATCTCTGGAGATGGTTGGAGGGATATGGCTTTGGGCCCATTTTTATTAAGTGGGTCCAATTACTGTATAGGGCTCCCGCAGCTAGGGTGGTGGCGAATGGATGGCCGTCTTCGATGTTTGACCTCAGTAGAGGCATGAGGCAGGGCTGCCCACTCTCCCCACTTTTATACGCCCTGGCTGCGGAACCCCTAGCCATGTCCATCCGAGCCGACCCAGAGATCAGGGGGCTCACAATGGGAACCTTAACCAAAAAAATCAGTATGTACGCGGAAGACACACTGTTGTACTTAGCTGATTCGGGCCCCACCCTCCGCACAGCACTGCAAAAGATTGAACGATTTGGGACCTTTTCTGGGCTTAAAATTAATTGGGGAAAATCCCAAATTTTGCCAGTGGATAGTTTTCCACCGACTGAATTTCAAGCTAGATTACCGCTACGGCGAGTCGACACCATTAAGTACCTGGGAATCCATATCTCCAGAATACCAGCAGATTATATCTCCCTCAATATTGAACCCCTATTCTCCCTTGTCAAATCTAAGACACGTGCCTTGTCCCGGTAACCCCTTGGAATCTGGGGCCGTATTAATTTAATTAAGATGGTCCTTTTCCCCAAAATCTTATACATACTTTGGCACTCCCCGGTCTACTTACCTTTGGAACACTTTAAGGTTCTTGAAGCCCTTCTTAAACCCTTCATATGGGGAACAAATAGACATAAACTTGCATGGCAGTCTCTCAAAAATCCTACGGACCTGGGAGGCACAACCCTCCCCGACTTTAACCTGTATTATGTCGCGTCCCAACTTTCCCAATTATACCATCTGGACAAAACGGACAGAGATAGATTCCTCACTCTAATGTGTCCGGCTTGGGCTCAGTGCACCCAGGACCTGATATATGCCATGGGGGGGCTTGGTTGCGCGGAACCTGAGGGAGACAGAAAATCTCTCATATACCATTATAGACGTATCTTGGACTTGGCATCTGCCAGGTTGGCAATACCACAACATAATGACTACACTCCATTATGGCACAATAAACATCTTTTGGAGCTCCTCCATATACAAAACGCAGAGATATGGGCCACACAGGGAATATATTATTTACATCATCTACTGTCTGACGGTACCATCAAAACCTTTAACGCACTCCGAGAGGAATTTACACTTCATAACCATATGTATTTCAGATTCCTTCAGATACGCCATGTGCTTCAAACCCAATTCCCGCAATCCCTTCCCCAACCCACTCCTAATCCCATTATGGCAATTATTAAAAGTACAGACCCTTGAAAGCTGACTTCAACTTTTTACAACATGCTCTCTACACCTGCTGCTACTAAACTTGCATATGCTTTGAAGCCTTGCTGGGAGCAGGGGGTAGGCCCGATGGAGGATGAGGAGTGGGAGGAGGCACTGGAGACCTGCAGGGTAGTGTCAACCAAGCTATCTGACAGACTCTCACAGATATACATACTTCACCGGGCATATCTCACACCCCTTAGGGTGGCTAGATATAAAAGAGGATATCTTACCGGGTGTCCGATGTGCAGACAGGAGGTGGGCACGTTCTTCCATCTCATCTGGTCTTGCCCCAAAATACAGGGTTTGTGGTCACAAGTGATAACATTTTTACATGACACCATGGGCTCCCCAGTGTCACTGGACCCGAAAATGTGTATACTTGGGATATTTCCTGACAATATTGACAAATTCACCAAAATATTCCTTCATGAAACCCTGTTTTCAGTTAGAAAAGTTGTTGCTATAAAATGGATGAGACCATTACCCCCTACCTTCGTGGATTGGAAGGTGGATGTTAACAGTGCTTTACCTTATAAGAAATGTATCTATATCAACCGTAATTGTCCCACTAGATATAATAAAATATGGGACCGATGGCTCCAGGAATCGGAAAACCTGCACTTAAACACAATATGTCACCCTGGAATTGATAACCGGATACCTGACAATAGATAACATCCTTTAATGTATTGGGATATATTCTGTATTACTGCTATTTACATCTGACCAACTAATAGCCAAACATATATCAGTATGAAATGTAAAACTCTGCATATGATGACCAAGATGTATGTACCTGCTACGACTCTAATATGTTTGAACAAACTACTCAATAAAAAATACTTTGTTTTGAAAAAAGTCAAACATTTGAAAATGTAGTACTTTTCACATTTAAAACAAACATAAACTAAAACCTAAAATGTAAACGACTTTGCGTCTTAAATTTTAATCATATCAAATTTTAAAATGTTAACTAATTAGATAAATTCAGTTTCTGATTATATAGGCTTTGCAATTAGCATTTTCTGGCATTGGGGATGACTTATAAAACTTTAGAAAGGACATTGAAATTAGAGTTTTTTTAAACAGGTACCAATCAGCATTTTATTTTGCAGAACATTTTAAGTGTAACTCCACTTTTGTTGAGAATAAATATTCCCCTCTAGGTGATCTATGTACATGGCAAGAAGTATAACGAACTTTGTTGCAGATTCCTACCTTTTCTTTTTCTGAAGAAATCCATGCGTGTGTGTCTGTGCCTCTGTTCTGAGTGGGTCTAAAGTCTCGTACACACGATCGGATTTACCGCCAACAACCTGTCATAGAACATTTCCCGTCAGAAAGTCTGATCGTGTGTATGAGGCCTAATGGGAGTGGATTCATAATTATCTGTCAGTTGTGGCAGCAGCAGGGCACTAATGAGGAAATCTGCTGGGCCTGCATCCCTTTAGACGGGTTCCTATTGAAAGTATCTTTCCAAAAATGTAATTTTTGTTGCAGGGGATGCCTGTTAAATCTGACTCGTATCTTAGTGCAGATTTCTGGGAAAATTGATGAGCCAATCACACAAGCAGGAAATGGCATTCCTGGGCAGTGGTCAGTACACACTCTGTGTACAGAACAACCCCAGGTAGCCATATTACAATTCATTCTTAGAAAATTGAAAAGGAAAGGTAATTTTTAATAACATTCAATTACAATATGATTACTGTCGCAATTATATGCGCTATATTATTTTTTCTTTTTTTCAGTTTTTTTTCCTCACAAAAGTGGAGTTACCCTTTAACCACTTCAGCCCCAGAAGATTTGGCTGCTCAATGACCAGAGAACTTTTTGCGATACGGCACTGCATTGCTTTAACTGACAATTGCGTGGTCCTGTGATGCTGTACCCAAACAAAATGTCGTTTTTTTCCCCACAAATAGAGCTTTCTTTTGGTGGTATTTGATCATCTCTGCGGGTTTTATTTTTTGCGCTATAAACAAAAAAAGAGCGACTATTTTGAAAAAAAACACATTATTTTGTACTTTTTGCTATAATAAATATCCCCCATTTTTTTTTTTAAAAAGCTAATTTTTTCCTCAGTTTAGGCCAATATGTATTCTTCTACATATTTTTGGTAATAAAAATCACAATAAGCGTATATTGATTGGTTTGCGCAAAAGTTATAGCGTCTATAAAATAGGGGATAGATTTATGGCATTTTTATTATTATCTTTTTATACTAGTAATGGCGGCAATCTGTGATTTTTATCGGGATTGCGACATGGCGGACACATCGGACATTTTTGACACATTTTTGAAACCATTGACAATTATACAGCGATCAGTGCTATAAAAATGCACTGATCGCTGTGTTAAAGCGGGGGTCCACCTATCTATTGTTTTTTTTTTTTTTTGGAGTTCATTCACAAACTTTTCTTCTCATGATTATCTACTCATATGTTCTGTGTAATAAGTCCGCCTGTGTCCGATTTCGTTGTAAAGAATAACTTATAAAATTCACTGAAGGCGGTTTCCATCTTCATTGTGGGCATTTGAAGCCCACAAGCATGTATTTCCTGGATGCGGTGACTGCTGTGCTCCCAGCATTCACCGAGATGTTGTGATGACGCTGTTGCACAATGCATGCTGGGAAGCCTGAGACTAGCTCCCAGGGGACTGTGGGAGGTCTGGGAGAGGCTAGAAACACGCCTTCTCCCATGGGAGGAAAACCAGGAAGTGCTAAGAAGATTAGAAAAAAAAAGGTAATTACGGCGATTTAAATTTTTTTACACAGCATGTCAGCATCTAGGCAAGGAAGAGAATGCATAGAGATAATGTTCAAAATTTGGGTGGAACCCCGCTTTAATGTCACTATTAGGGAAAGGGTTAACACTAGGGGGCGATCAAGAGGTTAACTGTGTTTCCTGACTGTGTGTTCTAACTGGGGGAGGGGAATGACTAGAGGAGATGACAGATTGTGGTTCCTAGCTATTAGGAACTCACAATCTGCCTCTCCTCAGCTTACAGAACAGGGATTTGTGTGTGTTACACACAAACGTCCCTGTTCTGCCTCTCATGCCCGCGATCACTCGTGGCTGGCGGTCATCACGACCGCCGGTCATGAGCATCGGCACCCCCACAGAGCAGCGGGCGAGCGCCTGCTATCCTGTTTAAAGGAGCCGACATATAGCTACGATGGCTCGCAGGAACTTGCCAACCTGCCGCAGTATAATGACGGCGGGTGGTCGGCAAGTGGTTAAGCAAGGAATTTGATTCGTTGGTGGGCAACAACTCCACTCGTGAGCTAATTTTTTTTTCTGCTGAATTAATCACTTAGCCCAAGTTTGTTTAACTTTATACAACATGGTTGAAATTCATAAAATGATTCCATTCCTGTCTTGAGAGGCACACTTTTCAAATTGATGTTGGATTTATGAACTACAATTCATGTATACAGGAGGTATAAAAATATAGAATCTTGTGTGAAAACGACATATTTCCACAGAAGAAACAGAGTTTAATACAGCCAGTTATATATGTATATATATATATATATATATATATATATATATATATATATATATATATATATATGACTGTCCTCTGTAAACTTCATGATGTGTACCACATTCATTAAACAACCCCTTTGAAAACTAGAATGATTCAAGCTAAACAATGTATGCATATGTAGGCACACATACTCTACGTAATGAGATGTCTAAGTGTGATGTTCAGTTCATAAAAGCTTCTCTATCTATATGATAATGAATTGTTCAGAGAAAACAGAAAGTAATTGTGTAAATGCAGTACAGAAGACATAAAGGAACAGGTGTGGCATCTATAAAATGCATCCAATTATCCAGTGAAATTCAGTAGAAAAAGATAAATACTGCCATTAGCTGATCATGTCACGCAGACCGGATCCCAAATGTTTTACCTAAAGCAGAACTACACTGCATTTGAGCACCACAAACCAAAAACGCTATTTAATTCATTTTTATTATTTAAAGCAAACTCACCCATCCATCCATGTCTCCAAGCTTTATTTTGATGAGAAAGCACTTTGTAAAACACTCCCCTAGCATTTCTGGCCGTGGCAGATGATTCATGCAGCGTTTACTTCCTGGAATCTATCTGCCCTTAGCTCAAGCATTCAGGCAGAATGGTGTGCTTAGCTAAGAAAACCCCCTCCTCCATTTGCATAGGGCTGGAAACCAGGAAGTAACTAAAGAAATGTAGAATGGTTTTTTTAAAGGATTAAAAATAGTCATTGTTGATTGCAAGAACTCCGTCCCCATATTCACCACTTGCCGACCAGCCGCCATCATTATACTGCGGCAGGTCGTCACGATCCTGCCAACCGGCGTAGCTGTACTTCGGATCCTTTAAGCGGGATAGCAGGCGTGTGCGCACGCCCGCTGCATTATGGGGGTGCCGATGCTTGTGGCCGGTGGTCGCGCGTGATCGCGGGCACGAGAGGCAGAACAGGGACATGTGTGTGTAAACACACAAAACCCTGTTCTGTAAGCTGAGGAGAGGCAGATTGTGAGTTCCTAATAGCTAGGAACCACAATCTGTCATCTCCTATAATCAGTCCCCTCCCCCCACAGTAATGCCCCGTACACACGGTCGGACTTTGTTTGGACATTCCGACAACGAAATCCTAGGATTTTTTCCAACGGATGTTGGCTCAAACTTGTCTTGCATACACACGGTCACACAAAGTTGTTGGAAAATCCGATCGTTCTAAACACGGTGACGTAAAACACGTACGTCGGAACTATAAACGGTTGGCAGTGGCCAATAGCTTTCATCTCTTTATTTATTCTGAGCATGCGTGGCACTTTGTCCGTCGGATTTGTGTACACACGATCGGAATTTCTGACAACGGATTTTGTTGTCGGAAAATTTTATATCCTGCTCTCAAACTTTGTGTGTCGGAAAATCCGATGGAAAATGTGTGATGGAGCCCACACACGGTCGGAATTTCCGACAACAAGGTCCTATCACACATTTTCCATCGGAAAATCCGACCGTGTGTACAGGGCATTAGAACACACAGTCAGGGAACACAGTTAACCAGTAATCAGTGCATTTTTATAGCACTGATCGCTGTATAATTGTCAATGGTTTCAAAATGTGTCTAAAGTGTCCGATGTGTCCACCATAATGTCACAGTCCCGATAAAAATTGCAGATCGCCACCATTATGGTACTAGTAAAATAAAATAATAATAAAAATGGCATAAATCTATCCCCTATTTTGTAGACTCTATAACTTTTGCGCAAACCAATTAATATACGCTTATTGCGATTTTTATTACCAAAAATATGTAGAAGAATACATATGGGCCGAAACTGAGGAAAAAAAATTGCAGTTTTTTTTTGTTTATAGCGCAAAAAACAAAAACCGCAGAGATGATCAAATATCACCAAAAGAAAGCTCTCTTTGTGAGGAAAAAAAGCATGTCAATTTTGTTTGGCTACAGCATTGCACGACCGCACAATTGTCAGTTAAAGCGACGCAGTGCCGAATCGCAAAAAATGGCCTGTTCATTGAGCAGCCAAATCTTCCGGGACTGTAGTGGTTAAACAATACAGCAAGCAAATCATACCTGTAAAAGAAGAGTTTAAATATTTACCTCTCCTGCCACCCATACTGCCGAACACCGCCCAGTTCATGAGAGATCACCCCTGAAGTCCTCTGGGTAATTTATTTATTTATTTTATTTACTTATATAGCGCCATCAATTTACGCAGCACTTTACATATACATTGTACATTCACATCAGTCCCTACCCTCAAGGGGCTTACAATCTAAGGTCCCTAACTCACATTCATACATACTAGGGACAATTTAGACAGGATCCAATTAACCTACCAGCATGTCTTTGGAGTGTGGGAGGAAACCGGAGTACCCGGAGGAAACCCACGCAGACACAGGGAGAACATACAAACTCCAAGCAGGTAGTGATCCTTCTTACTGCTAGGGGAGAGTGCTACCACTGCACCACTGTTGACACTTCTGGGATTGTTCATCTCCTTAGTCCACCGCAGCTGTCATTGGTTCCTTCTGCTGACCTATACATAATTAGGTGACATGGGGATCAGCAGAAGGAATTGGTAAAAGACACAGGGGACTAAAGGGATCACCATTTCTAGAGATTTCTGCTTCCTGGTGGACTTTCGGGGACAGCTTCTATGAACTGAATGGTGGTATTGACAATAATTTTTAATTTACATTAATTTTTTTCACAGGTATGCCTTGCCTGGGGAGGTTTACAGTAGTGCCAGGGTCACTTTAAAATAAAGCCACCCAAATTAAATTTAAAAATAAATAAACCCTGTAATGGAAAGCTATAATACTTACCTTGTCATGCTTTTAAAGAGCTGCAGCACACTCCAAGTCTGCCTATGTTTTCCCCTAGTGAAAGTACCTCCCACACTACACTAAAACACAAGCTAGGTGCACAGTTCACCCTTAGATCGCCCCTGATGTTAACCCTTTTCCAGCCAGTGTCATTAGTACAGTGACAGTGCATATTTTTAGCACTGATCACTATATTAGTGTCACTGGTCACCAAAAAAGTGTCAGTGAGTGTCCAATTTGTCTGCCACAATATTGCAGTCCCACTATAAGTCTGCTCGCCGCTATTACTAGCAATAAATAAATAAATAAATAAATATATCTTATAGTTTGTAGACACTATAACTTTGCACAAACCAATCAATATACGCTTATTGGGATTTTTTTACCAAAAACATGTAGCTAGCAAGCGAGTTAAAGTATCTAACCGACTCTAGCATCACCCTATGCAGTCTGTCAGATTTCCCTAAGTTTTCCCTAAGACAACTTCTAATTTACTGATGATATGATTGTTCTTTAACCGATTCAGCTCCAGAAGGTTTACCCCCCTTCATGATCAGGCCATTTTTTGCAGTATGGTACTGTTTCTCACAAGTAGAGCTTTCTTTTGGTGGTATTCAATCACTTCTGCGGTTCTTATTTTTTGCACTATAAACAAAAAAAGACCAACAATTTTTAAATAGAAGACAACATTTTTTACTTTCTGCTATAAAACATACCCAATAAAAAAGAGAAAAAAAATGTCTTTAATTTAAGCTATTATGTATTCTGCTACGTGTTTTTTGGTAAAAAAAAATCCCAATAAGTCTATATTGATTGGTTTATGCAAAAGTTATACCGTCTACAAACTATGGGCGATTTTTATTTTTATTTTTTACTACTAATGGCGGCAATCAGTGACTTACAGTGGGCCTGCGATATTGCGTCGGACAAATCGGACACCTAACTGACACTTTTTGGGGACCAGTGACACTAATACAGTGATCAGTGCTAAAAAAATAAGCACTGTCACTGTACTAATGGTACTGGCAGGGAAGGGGGTTAACATCAGGGGCAATCAAAGGGTTAAATATATGCCTAGGTTGTGCTTACTCACTGTGGGGAAGGTGCTTTGACTAGGGCAAGGCAAAGATACGTGTTCTTGCTTAGCAAAAACACAGGATCTGAGCCTTCCCTATTGACAGAACGACAATCTGCCTTGTTTACATAGGCAGATTGTTGTTCTGCCTGTTCCCTGTACAATTGGCGAGTGCCGGTGGATATCAAGTCCACGGTACACGCTGCTGGGCTCCCGCTGTGCATAATCACAGTGGGTCGCCGGCGGTGCACGCGCCCCAGACCCAAAAGTGTCAGATCACGTAGTCGGCACGTGATATGGTGCAGAGCAGCCAACCTGATGCTGTGTATGTGTGGTGGGCGGTCGCTAACTGGTTTAAGTGATTGTAAAGCCTTGCCTCTTTTGGAGTCCCCTCGCTAGCGCTGTCCGCTCCTTCTTTCCTGCATGTTCCTCCATAGCAAGCCATGTGCTGTGGGGGTGCCCCTATGGGCATGTTCCCATACCAGGCTGTGTACATCCATAAACACACAGTGTGGCTCAACCACACCCCTGCTCCCTCCTGACGGGATTTGACTGGCAGCAGCAGGAGCCGATGGCTCCCATTCCTTTTTGAGTGTCCTATGGGACTTGGAAGAGGAGAGAGAGGAGCTGCAGCCAGGCACAGCACTGGATCAAGAGGGGACTCAGGTAAGTGTTTAGAAAGGTTTTAACTTTAGGGCCACTGAACATTTAGGGTGCCTAAAGCAGAGTATTCACTTGTTATAACCATCTGTTTTCTAACCTGTCCATTGTTTGCAATATGTCACTGCAATATTAGAAGGAAAAAGAAACTAAGTGCACCTAAACCACCTCACATTATATCATGCCCATTCACCGCACCCCATTTCCCTAGAGACAGGGACAGCCAGAGCATTGAAAAACATGGGTCACTGCTAAAACTATCAGAAAAAAGATAAGACTTTGTAATCTGAAATGAATCAGAGTGGGTGGGATGCTGCTGAATGTAAGTGTTCTGTCCTCTTTACACGTTTCCCTGTGTGTAAATCGACATGCAGCTAAACCCTCCTATTCTGCAAAAAATCGGACCTAATATAATCTTGACACTTTATTAATAAAACAGGGTGGGTAAAACTAATAGGAAAAAACAGATAAAATTACAAATAAAAGGAAGATGAAATATACAGAGAATACAATGAACAATTAATGCGCAACTTCAGTAACTTTTTCAACTTTCCATCTATTAAATCTTCTGCCCTTGTTGTTTGAACTTTGGATAGTAAAACATTTTTTTTTCTGCCAGTAAATTCCCTATACAGCCCACTTCCTGTTTCTTGTCTGGTAAAAAGCCTAGGCTTATGACATCATGCACAGCTCTCACTCTCACTTTCGTGAGAGTTTGCCTGGAAGGGAGGGAGGATGAGTCATAAGAGGACCAATGAGAGCTGCAGAGCTGGAAGTGTGTCTGTGTAAATACAGGAAGTGAACAGGCAACAGCTTCAGCTGCTCACAGTTAGAATGGATGCAGCTAGACTCAGTAGAGGGAGATTTCTGCAGCATATTTGACAAGTACAGAATCACAGTATATATGAAATAATATGCAACGTGGTTGGAGGGAAGCTTCAGAATAGCAAATATGTTTTTATTACAAATTATGTGAGCAGACTACAGTTTCTCTTTAAGCTCTGCATGGCAGTGAATTATTCATACCAGCAATGCTGTCATTAGCAGATCTAAAAAGATTCAACTTCCAATCCAACATGTGCTCTGATAGTTGGTTCCTTTTCTCTAGTCTCAAAGAGGCTGAGCTCCCAAGATGCATCTGTCTGGACTGAACAATGATGGAAACTTTTACTTTACTGCAAAACTGTAAATTTACCACTGGCTCCTTCTTGTGGTCAAATCTGATATTGCAGGTAGAACAAGTTAAAGTGATTGTAAAGTTTCATTTAACCACTTGACAACTGGGCACTTAAACCCCCTTCCTAACAAGACCAATTTTCAGCTTTTGGTGCTCTCACATTTTGAATGACAATTACTCAGTCATGCAACACTGTATCTATATGAAATTTTTGTCCTTTTTTTCACACAAATGGAGCTTTCTTTTGGTGGTATTTAATCACCGCTGGGTTCTTTATTTTTTGCGCCGTAAAAGAAAAAAGACCGAAAAATCTGTAAAAAAATCAATTTTTCTTCATTTCTGTTATAATATTTTGCAAATTAGTAATTTTTCTTCATATATTTTGGCCAAAATTTATACCGCTACATATCTTTGGTAAAATTAACCCAAATCGGTGGATATTATTTGGTCTTTGTGAAAGTTATAGAGTCCAAAAGCTATGGTGCGAATATCTGAAAATTGATCACACCTGCAGTACTGACGACCTATCTATATTCTTGAGACCCTAACATTCCAGAAAAGTACAAATACCCCCCAAATGACCCCTTTTTGGAAAGAAGACATTCCAAGGTATTTAGAAAGATGCATGGTGAGTTTTTTGAAGTTGTAATTTTTTCCCACAATTCTTTGCAAAATCAAGGTTTTTTTTTTACTTTTTTTTTTCCCACAAAATTGTCATATTAGCAGGTTATTTCTCACACACAGCATATGCATACCACAAATTACACCCCAAAACACATTCTGCTATTACTCCCGAGTATGGCGATACCACAAGTGTGAGACTTTTACACAGCGTGGCCACATACAGAGGCCCAACATGCAGGGAGCACCTTCAGGCGTTCTGGAGCACCCAGGCCAATTCTGACATTTCTCTCCTACATGTAAAAATCATCATTTATTAGCTAGAAAATTACATAGAACCCCAAAACATTATATATGTTTTTTTAGCAAAGACCCTAGAGAATACAATGGCGGTCGTTGCAACTTTTTATCTCGCACAGTATTTGCGCAGCAATTTTTGTAACGCGTTTTTTTTTTGAAAAAAAACAGTTTTGTGCTTTACAAAAACCAAAACAGTAAAGTTAGCCTAATGTTTTTGCATAATGTGAAAGATGAAGTTACGCCGAGTAAATAGATACCCAACATGTCACCTTTCAAAATTGCACGCGCTTGTGGAATGGCACCAAACTTTGCTACTCAAAAATCCCCATAGGCGACGCTTTAAAATTTTTTTACTGGTTACATGTTTTGAGTTACAGAGGAGGTCTAGGGCCAAAATTATTGCTCTCGCTCTACCGATCGCAGCGATACCTCACATGTGTGGTTTGAACACCGTTTTCATATGTGGGCGGGACTTACGTATGTGTTCGCTTCTGCATGCGAGCACACAGGGACAGGGGCGCTTTAAAAATTTTTTTTTTTTTTTTTATTGTTCATTTTACTTTATTTATTTTAGTTTGATGCTTTTTTCCAAAAAAAAAAAATTTGGACCACTTTTATTCCTATTACAAGGAATATAAACATCCTTGTAATAGGAATATGGCATGACAGGTCCTCTTTACAGTGAGATATGGGGTCAATAAGACCCCACATCTCACCTCTAGGCTGGGAAGCCTGAAATAAAATAAAAAAAAAAACGATCCTGGCTTCGATCGTATCGGTGAGTCGGTAGAAGCGCAGGAGGGGGGAACATCCCCTCTCGCCTCCCGTAAGAACGATCAAGCAGTGGAACAGCTGCTATGATCATTCTCATGGTGTAGAGAATCGCCGGCTGAAAAAGCTGATATCTGAATGATGCCTGTAGCTGCAACCATCATTCAGATATCCCCGCACAAAGTCAAGGACGTTGTATGACGGCCGGCGGGCGGGAAGTGGTTAAAACGCTTTTTTTTTTTTAACACAAAGTTGTCCATTTATACAATATTTCTACCACATAACATGTACATACCAAAAATGACACCCCAAAATAGATTCTCCTGCTCCTCCTGAGTACGGCGATACCACATGTGTGAGACTTCCACAGCCTGTCCACATACAGAGGCCGAGTACAGCCAAGCATGGCTCAGCATGGCAGGGTATGGCGGGGTATTGCGGAGTATGGCGGGGTATGGCAGAGTATGGCGGAGTATGGCGGAGTATGGTGGGGTATGGCGGAGTATGGCGGGGTATTGCGGAGTATGGCGGGGTATGGCGGAGTATGGCGGAGTATGGCGGGGTATTGCGGAGTATGGCGGGGGCATGGCAGAGTATGGCGGGGGCATGGCAGAGTATGGCGGGGGCATGGCAGAGTATTGTGGGGGCATTGCAGAGTATTGTGGGGGCATTGCAGAGTATTGCACAGCATTGCAGAGTATTGTGGGGGCATTGCAGAGTATTGTGGGGGCATTGCAGAGTATTGCACAGCATTGCAGAGTATTGTGGGGGCATTGCAGAGTATTGTGGGGGCATTGCAGAGTATTGCACAGCATTGCAGAGTATTGTGGGGGCATTGCAGAGTATTGTGGGGGCATTGCAGAGTATTGCACAGCATTGCAGAGTATTGTGGGGGCATTGCAGAGTATTGCACAGCATTGCAGAGTATTGTGGGGGCATTGCAGAGTATTGCACAGCATTGCAGAGTATTGTGGGGGTATTGCAGAGTATTGCACAGCATTACAGAGTATTGTACAGCATTGCAGAGTATTGTGGGGGCATTGCAGAGTATTGTGGGGGCATTGCAGAGTATTGCACAGCATTGCAGAGTATTGTGGGGGCATTGCAGAGTATTGCACAGCATTGCAGAGTATTGTGGGGGTATTGCAGAGTATTGCACAGCATTGCATAGTAGTAGGGATGGCTGAGCATGGATGGATGGATGGCTGGATGTCTCTGTGCAGCGCTGTGGGCACTACACATACAGCCCACAGCGCTGCAGCCATCCATCCATCTCCCTCTCCTCCACAGTGTACCGATCGGTACACAGGAGGGGAGGAGAGGAACCGGCGTCATCAGATGACGCCGGTCTGTTTACATGTGATCGCGCCGTCAAATGGCGATCAGCGGCCATTTACTGGGATCCGTGAGGACCCGGCGGTCACGGATGTGTTCGGGGGCGCGTGAGAGGAGAATTCTGGGAGGACGTCATAGTACAAGCATGTTATACTTACCTGCTCTGTGCAGTGGATTTGCACAGGGCAGTCTAGATCCTCCTCTTCTCAGGTACCTCTTCGGCTCTCCTGGCCCCTCCCTCCTGTTGAGTGCCCCCACAGCAAGCTGCTTGCTATGAGAGCACCCAAGCCGAGCTGCAGCTCCGTGTGTCCATTCACACACAGAGCTGCCATTAGGCCCCACCCCCTCTCTCTTGATTGGCTAACTGACTTTAATTAACGGCCACAGGAGCCAATGACGCCGCTGTTGTTTCTCAGCCAATCAGAGGGGAGAGTCTCGGACGGCCGAGGGACTCGTGGAGATTGCTGGACAGAGATGGGGCTCAGATAAGTATTAGGGGGACTGAGGAAGGCTACTGCACACAGAAAGCTCTTTATCTTAATGCATAGAATGCATAGAATGCATTAAGATGAAAAAAACCTTCTACCTTTACAACTCCTTTAATGGATATTCTGCTGGAGGCAGAACAGTAAGCAAAATTGCAAAGGTAAAAAAAAAACGCAATTCCATAGTCAAATATGCACTGAGTACAGTGTTACTGAGACTGTCCATGAAAAATTGTACTGTTCCATAACACCACAAGCTGTTAAAAAGGCATCACTGAATTGAAATGTCCCATTTGGCAGTGCCGAGATTCCCATGCCCCAATAACGGCCACAATTTCACATCAAGATTCGCCCCTATAAGCTTCAATGGGATTTGTCTCAAATTTGGGGTTAGCTTAAAGTGGTTTTAAATGATCACCTTGTAAAACAACCCATTCAGTTCGAAATAGAAATGGAAGGCAAAATGTGTGTATAGTTTAAAAAAAAAAAACATTATAAATACCGTATTTTTCCCTTTCTTATAAGTGATCAAATTCCCTCTGTTCCCTCTATTCCCAGCTGTATAGGAGCTGGGGAGAGGAGAAGCAGCAGGACACTGAGCTTCCCAGTGAATGGCCGTGCAGGGGGGGCATGTCAGGACAGATCCGATCATTGGAGAAGAGCAGGCTGAGTTCCTAGCACAGCTAGAGAACGGACCACGGTGTTTTCTCCTGCTTATTGTGATCAGTTTTTAATAGGAAAGCAGAGAACCTGACAGGAACACCAGGGATTTCACACAAAGGAAACATCACAAAGAGAACAGGATACTTTCTCATAAATGTACATGGTACAGCATATCGCAAATAATCTGCGCTAACCTCAATTTACTATTATGTTTACAACGGGATGTGAATTTTAAATATTTCCAAAGTGAACAAGATATAACCACAAAATCTTGCACATAAAAATAGAAAATAAAAAATAAATAAATAGTAGGCTATAGACTAAGTAAAGTAAATAATGAAAAAAGGAAATTGAGACAAATGACTAATAGTGCTGCAACCTTATAAAACTGAATTTTCAGTTTTATCAATATGATAAATGCCTTTAGGTGCGTTACTATTGTCAAACCAACCAGACTAAGGGAACTCCCCTAGTCTAGGTGTGCATATGAATTATACCTTTGAGCAATAATAATATCAAATAACAAATATCGGATGTTATACCATCCGAAAAAGTAATATATAGATGGTTACAATATGGCAAAGTCCACTTGAGGAGTAAGTAATTGAAAAATAATAAACAATTACAAAGAAGTCCTGCAACCCAAATATGTGCTTTTATAGATGAAACAGTGTGGGACCCCTGTCAAGGGGGTCATACAGGCTCAAATGTATCAGATCCCGCAGGCAGGAACAACCGATGAGGTCCTCTTATTCAGACATCTATCCGCCTAAGATCCTCCACTGACACCGGGGCAGCGGTGTGATGAGGTCCCGTAGACTGCAAGTTTATCAGCACTGCTGCATTGAGGCTAGTCAGCTGCTATGTGGTGACGTCAGACTTCGTAGCTCCGCCCTACGCTGCGTTTCTCCATAAGTGGCATCGACTGGGAAAGGAGGCTGAAGCCAGACGTGACACACCACACCTTTTATAGTATCTCAGGAGGCAGGATGACACCGGAAACGAGATTGTGATGATTTCTCAATCAGTTCACAGCGTGACCAAATCCTTACAGATCTGTAAATGCTATTACACTGTGCTAGATATATATAATGAAAAAACATTAGCATTATCACATTAACTGCCAGAAAATGAAATTGACTGATAAAATACATATTAAAAATAATACATAAGAGTTAAAAAACACAATATAAAAAATATGATATTACTCAAATTTTTTTTCTAAAATTCATAAAAAACAGCAACAGTAATTGGTGTGTTGTATAGTACTGTAACTTGAAACGGTGGCATTTGGAGCCAAAAAATGGAAATAAATGCCACTGGATTAAACACATAGGTGGTTACATTTAATGGTGATCAGAGCATTTGTGTTAGAACATCGCACGTCGCCCATTCACCCCCAATTAAAGGGGGAAAAAAACATTATGGGCGAGGTGGAATGCCCATTATCAGACATATTAGAAGGAGTAGATGCGATTAAACGTGCTATGTTAATTCTGAGAAATCCCAAGCAAAAGTATCAGAATTTTTTTTTATTTATGTGTGCATAATGGGTTGTCAGCAGAGGGGAAAAAAGCTGGAAACGTAAACGAGAACTCCTCACCTAATAGTATATATTAGTAACAGAGATGAAGGGACAACCCTAGCTGTTATCTATATAGCAATTTATGTCCCATTCTATGTTGAGGCCCCAAGGACTGTAAGATTGCATGTCAAATATCCAGTGGGTTTCACGACGTGAAATGTGGCATCTTAAATTACTACCCCTCCAATGGGGGGTACATTTTTCAATGGCCATAACTTTCAATAATGATGTATCACGGTTATGAAACTGACGGAAATGCCATGAAACGCTATGTCCAATAAAACCCCTCCGTATGTTTGACAAGTGTTCGTCAATCCGTATTTTGAGCGCACGGGTGGTCCTACCAATGTGTTGAAACCCGCATGGACAACTGAGAAGATATATCACCCCTACAGTCTCACATGTGATGAGGTCTTTTACAGAATAAATCCTAGAAGTGACAAAGGATGAGAAGGTGGAGCTTTTAACGGTTTGAGATGACATACATACTGGAAAAGGAAAAGGAAAGCTAAATAAAGAAATAAATACGCTAATAAAAAATATACTGTAGGTGTATGTAATCTGTTTACACAAAAATGACTATGATATAAAAAATAGTAACAGTGGAAGCAGCACTAATCAATATTGTAACACCATCTACTATGCCTGATAAAATTGATGAGGTCATTAGAGATAGTAAGCCAGTGCATCGCCAGTCACAAGATGTTGCTCCTAATCTTGTTGCAGAGTAGGAGCAAGCTATTTAATAGCATCAATGGTTCAATATTGTTGGCTGAAAAGTTTATTCATCCTTAAGCAGGATGATGAATCTGACACTTTGACTTTGAGCTGAATACAGACCTAAAACAAACCAAAAGACACACAGGACCCCTGTACAAATTTGCACCGGAGCCGCAGCGGAGATGTGTCAACCAGCTCCATAGAGAGCCAGTCACTATCTCCTGCTATTGCGAATTGGATGCTAGGAACCCACATCCAATTCGCACTAGTGTGAACCCAGCCTAAAACATCCTTCGTGTTAATAGTTTATGTTCATCTTAGACTCCACTAGTGCTTTTTGTGGTGTTTACTGTTGTTTGTTGTAAATGAAGCCCTAGTGGTGGCAGCTCCAGACTTTTCACTAAATCACTAAACTTGAAGAGTTAGGGAATTTAAAAAATAAAGGAAGGAAGATTTATCACTTTTGTCATACAGACAGTTGATTTACCTTGTTTCATGAATTTTCACTATTCTGCCTCAAAGTAGAACTGTTCCAGTAGAAACATGCTCCTAAAACTTCTTAATTTTATCATTTGTTACAAGTTCAATGATAAATCCAGTGCAAATGTTTGAAAAAATATTTGAGTCTACTGTCTAATAATGATGAATAAATTGGGGACATTTAAATTTTCTGGCGTTTTGACAAATCTGGCAGGAAGTTCAAACATAGCACCAAACTACATTTAAATCTATAGAAGCTGAATATTATTATTATTTTCTGATCAATTCAATACCAATTTGTAAAAAGGGTACTAATGTTCCCCATATAAATTTTCCTGGTAGGTTGATATCTGGAGCCCCCTTACCTTAAAGCATGCTTTAAGTTCCCACCACAGACCCCCTACATCCTCTTCGGGACCAGAAGTAGCCAGATTTGCACTAAATATGTTACCTTTTCTGTTGCTAACTTTCTTAAATAAATGTTCAAGGTGTAGAGTATAATGAAGAGTTAGACTTCCTGCCAAAGAAAGTAAGGCCTAATCCAGTAAGCTATAACACATTTGTTAATTGCCATAACAATCATTATTTCCAGTCATGCAATTGTTTATCTCATTCCCATCATCTTTCTTTGCTTGGAATAATAATTGTTGTGGCACAGTGAAATATGTCGAGCACAGCTGGAAGAGACACCCACATGTAGCCCATGTGCTGAGAATTGTTACCAGTCTGCTGAGATAAATTTTACATTTTGGGATATTATTGAATTAATGTTGTTGTTTGTTGTTCACTGCATTGTTCCGGTTTTGTTGAAATAGGGTTGCCATTAAATGTAAATTGCTTTTTTATTTGCATTATTATCTATCAATTTAAACCAGAGGTTCAGTTAGAAAATTAGGTTCTGACTGGTTACTCTATGCTGGCCCTTTTGCAGGAATGGCTATATAAAATATTAAACTTAAAGGGTAACTCCACTTTAGTGGGGCAAAAAAATAGCAAATAAAGAAAAAATAATATAGCATATAAAGTTGTGACACAGTCATATTGTAATTTCAATGTTATTAAAAATGACCTTTCCTTTTCAGACTGCAGCCGCTCTAATTTTCTAAAAATGTAATGAAATATGGCTACCTGGAGTTGTTCTGTACCTTAGGACAGACTTCTGGGAAAATCAGTGAGCCAATCACAAAAGCAGGAAATGATGTTTCTAGGGGGTGGTCAGTACACACTCTGTGTACAGAACAACTCCATGTAGCCATATTGCATTGCATTTTCAGAAAATTACAGCGGCTGCAGATTGAAAAGGAAAGGTCACTTTAAATAACATTCAATTACAGTATGACTTGTGTCACAGTTGTATACCCTATATTATTTTTTCTTTGTTTGCCATTTTTTTCCCTCACGAAAGTGGAGTTATCTTTTAAATATACATGAAACGTGGAGTTAGGCTTTAAACTTCAACAATTCAATTGCTCATCTTGTTTTTCTCTTCTGCGATTGTCTTCTGTTTTTTGGCACTCAACCCGAGTCAAGAATCAGAGTAGTAGGGGAGTTTGGTGAGAGCCTGATAACCCCAAAACACCCCCCAAAGACATTTCCTTAAGGGGATGAAGGAAGAAGTAGGTATGAAACTAACTGTGCAGATGGAGGACAGATTAGGCACAGAGAAAAACAGAAGAGGTGAAAGAACAAGCTCTGTTGCCAGGGATATGCAGAATCAAGAGTTCAGTTTATCTGTCCAAATCTCTCTCCTTTCTTCCTCATAGAGGGGGAGATTTCCTTGGCACTGTGCAACTAATACAACCTTCCACTATCTGAGACTAGATAACAATTCAGGGCTTAAAATGCACACATTTGTAAATGCAGAATGTGAAATATAGATGTGTGAGACTGAGAAAAGAGAGTTTTCAACAAGAAAGTGAGCGCTCTCCCCGGGCTCTGGCCTGGGCAAAATGGCGGCCCCAGGCAAGCAGAAGCTGGAGCAATCATTTATAATTTACAACAACGTACAATACATTTACATTACATTTACAATCATTTACAGCACAACCTAATTTAGTTAGCAAAATAATTAATGTGGAATGCATGTTCTTTGTTAAAGAACAATATGTTTTTCCTAGCTGTTATGGGTAAAGTTTTGCTTTAAAGCCACAGCTAATAGAATATTTTTACACAATTTCTCACTGAGGTGGAATAATGCTCACAAAGCGTAAGTTACAAAGGTCAGACACTTGCAATTTCATCTGCTGTAATCATTTCAAAGAAATTTGCAAAACCTGCCAATGTGAACTTTAAGACATTCACTTTAGTTATAAAGCACATTTGCTGGGTCAAGTATCATGCACAAGTATTCTTTTCTTCTATGGGTAAAAGGAGTTTACTGTGCTTTTTGTCCTACATTTTGCACAAGTGCCAGGCTGAAGAAATATGTTTGTGTTTAAAAATGTATTCCAATTGCGTAAATTTGGCCATTTCTCATTTCTTAGTAATGCCATATTGCTATCACATAATTTCCATGTGGCTGTTGCTAAGCTGTTCACTGATATTGGAAGCTTTTTGGCAAATCAAAATGTCTATTGTTTTTGCATCTAGTTGTGGATTCAAATAGTAAGAAGTTTCAAAACAGAGGTCATTTAGGCTGCATGCACACTAGGAGCTGAAAAAAATGCTGGAAAACCGTTGAATAAAAAACGCTTTTGCGTGCTGGCGTTTTGCTGGTGTTTAGCAGTTTAGCTGGTTGTTAAGGAACAACCTATGACAACTGAATGTAAATAAAAGAATTGCCAGCAATTAAAATTTGAGAAAAAAACAGTGTGGGGTCCCCCCAAATCCATACCAGGGCCTTTGGGTATGGTATGGATTTTAAGGGGAACCCCATGCCAATTTTTTTTTTTAATGGCATATGCTGCCCCCCCAAATCCATACCAGACCCTTATCCGAGCACACAGCTTGACAGGCCAGGCGGGGGGGGAGAGAGAGCGCCCCCCCCCTTCAGAACTATCACCAGGTGATGATGTCACAAAAGAGCAGGGTCACCTGGTGACATCATCGGGTAGCCCCACCCCTTAGTTTATTTAGCAGCAGGAGATGGCAGAGCTGTCATTTGGTGAGAGCCAGGTCAGTGTTCAGCATTACTGACGTTGGATCTACACTGGGGGGACAATTTTTTATTTTTTTAATAAACTTAATAAGACTTGTCAAAAACTGCCTCCTGTCTTTACACTACTCTTTATTTTTTTGGTGAATAAATAGGGGTGTTATGTTTAAGAGATAAGCCTGCCACCCCCACAACCACCACCCAGATTTCCTTAGCAACATGGGTACAAGATGCTTTGGGGGAGCCCCTCTACCCCAAAGCATCTCCCCATGTTGAGGGCATGTGGCCCTTTATGGCGCATGCTCAGCCCCCATCCCCATCCATATATCCCATGCCAGACTGTGTGCTTGGATAAGGGTCTAGTATAGATTTGGGTGGACCCACACCAAAATTTTAAAGAAAATGGCATGGGGTTCCCCTCAAAATCTATATAGCAATTTTTTTTAAGATTCAGCTTTCAGCAGGAAATCCCGCTGACAGCTGATGAGTCTTACTTTGTTCAGGATGCAGCGGCTGGCTTGGTCCTTAACAAACAGCTGTACACTGATTGTTAAACATGCCCGGAGGGCTGCCCACTAAGTAAAAAAAGACAATTGCTGGAAACCCGTGCTTAGCAGCAGTTAGCAGCATTTAAAAGCTTCCAGGAGCTGTCAGTTTTTTTTTTGCTGACAAACCGCTCCTAAAAACTACAGAAAAAGTGTTTTTTTTCTGCTCCTAGAAGCTGAAGATTAAAAAATGCCTCTAGACTAAGATGGAAACATAGGATAACACTATTTGCTTCTAAAAAAAAAAAAAAAATGCTCAAAAGCTGCAGCTAAGAGCTGATATGAGCTAGTATGTGTTAAGCCTTAGTGATAATCCTTGTCTTTTAGGATCTCTTACATAGTTACATATACATAGTTAATCTGATTGAAAAAAGACACAAGTCCATCCAGTTCAGCCAACAAAGAAAAAAGAAAACCCAACATACTCGAATAGAAAACCTCCACATACACTATCTAATACCCACAGTTTATCGAGAAGAATGCAAAACAAACCCAATAAAGCATGATCCAATTTGCCCCAGCGGTGGAAAAAATTCCTTCCTAATCCCCCAGGAGGCAATTGGATATTACCTGGATCAACTTTGCCCATAGATAGACTTTGCCTTTTGATGAGTGTTCTGATGATAATGTATTGTTCAGTTTGTGGACTGTAATAATGTTTTCACCTTGTCACAGAGGATTTAAAGCCAAGGATAAATAGGAATTGGGTTTGCTGTGTCATGCAGACAACCTGTGATATGGAAAAATGTGTCTGGTATTAGCGCCTGGGGTGATGATTAACTCAAGTGGCTGCACCTTTAAAAACTCACAACCTGTGAGTTTGTATTTTGTGGGTATGCAACATTTAGCCTTTTGCTGTATACATTTTTGGAATCATCCTGGCTTTTCTAGGATTTTGAAGCAGGTTTTACAGATGAATCTTAAACATTACCTTATGGAACAGGGGTTGGAAAAGCAGAGAAAGAGGGGATGGGAGACAGGACACTAAAGCTTTAAAACTCAAAGGTTTAAAAGTGTGAGGGAAAGTGTGTGGTCCAAGGGTACCAAAATGCCATATATTTATCCATTTGGTCAGAGACTTTATCTTTGATTTTCTCACCTATCATGACCTGAGAGGCTCTAGATTTGGCAATAGAGATGGCAATTGACATCCATGTGTTTTTGATAGTTTGCTTGGCAGTAGTGAAAATGTGGACCATTAACTTGAACTGTACCTTGAGAAGCCTGGGTGATTGCATGTTTAAAAGCATATATTTGGGACGGGAGAAATTTCGAGCCTGAATATCTTGGTAAATATACAGTGGGGACGGAAAGTATTCAGACCCCCTTAATTTTTTCACTCTTTGTTACATTGCAGCCATTTGCTAAAATCATTTAAGTTCATTTTTTTCCTCATTAATGTACACACAGCACCCCATATTGGCAGAAAAAAAACAGAATTGTTGACATTTTTGCAGATTTATTGAAAAAGAAAAACTGAAATATAACATGGTCCTAAGTATTCAGACCCTTTGCTGTGACACTCATATATTTAGCTCAGGTGCTGTCCATTTCTTCTGATCTTCTGATCTGACCTTGAGATGGTTCTACACCTTCATTTGAGTCGAGCCGTGTTTGATTATACTAATTGGACTTGATCAGGAGAGACACACACCTGTCTATATAAAAACTTACAGCTCACAGTGCATGTCAGAGCAAATGAGAATCATTAGGTCAGAGGAACTGCCTGAAGAGCTCAGAGACAGAATTGTGGCAAGGCACAGATCTGGCCAAGGTTACAAAAAAATTTCTGCTGCACTTAAGGTTCCTAAGAGCACAGTGGCCTCCATAATCCTTAAATGGAAGATGTTTGGGATGACCAGAACCCTTTCCTAGAGCTGGCCGTCCGGCCAAACTGAGCTATTGGGGGAGAAGGGCCTTGGTGAGAGAGGTAAATAAGAACCCAAAGGGTACTGTGGATGAGCTCCAGAGATGCTGTTGGGAGATGGGAGAAAGTTGTAGAAAGTCAACCATCACTGCAGGCCTCCACCAGTCGGGGCTTTATGGCAGAGTGGCCCGACGAAAGCCTCTCCTCAGTGCAAGACACATGAAAGCCTGCATGGAGTTTGCTAAAAAACACCTGAAGGACTCCAAGATGGTGAGAAATAAGATTCTCTGGTTTGATGAGACCAAGATAGAACTTTTTGGCCTTAATTCTAAGCGGTATGTGTGGAGAAAACCAGGCATTGCTCATCACCTGTCCAATACAGTCCCAACAGTGAAGCATGGTGGTGGCAGCATCATGCTGTGGGGGTGTTTTTCAGCTGCAGGGACAGGACGACTGGTTGCAATCGAGGGAAAGATGAATGCGGCCAAGTACAGTGATATCCTGGACGAAAACCTTCTCCTGAGTACTCAAGACCTCAGACTGGGCCGAAGGTTTAACTTCCAACAAGACAATGACCCTAAGCACACAGCTAAAACAACGAAGGAGTGGCTTCACAACAACTCCATGACTATTCTTGAATGGCCCAGCCAGAGCCCTGACTTAAACCCAATTGAGCATCTCTGGAGAGACCTAAAAATGGCTGTCCACCAACGTTTACCATCCAACCTGACAGAACTGGAGAGGACCCGCAAGGAGGAATGGCAGAGGATCCCCAAATCCAGGTGTGAAAAACTCGTTGCATCTTTCCCAAAAAGACTCATGGCTGTATTAGATCAAAAGGGTGCTTCTACTAAATACTGAGCAAAGGGTCTGAATACTTAGGACCATGTGATATTTCAGTTTTTCTTTTTTAATAAATCTGCAAAAATGTCAACAATTCTGTGTTTTTCTGTCAATATGGGGTGCTGTGTGTACATTAATGAGGAAAAAAATGAACTTAAATGATTTTAGCAAATGGCTGCAATATAACAAAGAGTGAAATATTTAAGGGGGTCTGAATACTTTCCATCCCCACTGTATGAAAAACTTCTGCCCAAAATTGTAGCACCCAAGCACACGTCTGCCAAATGTGGTAGAAGGTTCCATGATGTAAAGGATTGAATATCCATAGCCTGGCCACAGATTCACTTTAATGCTACAGATGAAAATCAGACAGATTACACATAAGATATCACACAGTTAAACCAAGTAGCAGCAACTTTGGAATTTGGAACCTTATATGATAAACATAGATACAGAATAGTCGTGGGATCAAATGATTATTTAGAAAGGAAAATATTATTAACAGAACTGAACTCACAAAAAGGCATTAGATCTTCAGAGCACATTAGCTTACAGAACTGAAAATACAACAAAACAATGCAGCATGGTAGATGAGAAGGCTGTACACCACAGAGAAAAGAACATACTGTAAGTAGGAAATAAAAGCACAATTCAAGAAAAAAAATGTTAGATGCTGTGAAAGCAAACTTAGTGTATATACTAGTGTGCTGTTTAGGAGAATTCATGCAGCAAGAGCCGAAAGCAGAATCATTATGCCCACATTTGTAAGCAGAGAACAATAGAACATATGAATTACTGCAGAGGTATAAAACGGCACTTCAGAAGAATCAATGCTAACCTTTGAACATGAAAGTGGAATCACTGAGTATCCCATAATCACTATGGTTTATACCGCTACAGATTAGCTAACCTGTAGGGCTACCTGCAACCTTATGATATGTAGAGACAGTTGCAGAATTATTAAAATAAAAAAAGAAACTTGACAATACACAATAGCAATTTTAAGCCTCAGTGCTGAGCCTAATGCATCAGCTGTTAAGGGACATCAGCCAGACATATATAGTCTATACTCAAAAGTTCTGCCAAACCACTTATTTCATACTTAAGAGTTAAGTGACTTTTCAATGTGAATGAAGAACATAATGTGTTATAAGCATGCTGACCCTAAATGTGCTACAAGGTCAACCTTATGATATGAAGAGATTGCATTTGCTGTAACAATTTATTCCAAGGAAAAAGGATGGCAGCCAGAATAATAAGATTAAAAGGTAGATGCAGATGACTTCAGGACTTTTTAACCATATAAGGCAAGGTATACACATGCGGCACAATTTGATGCCCCTTTGAAAAGCAATCCATGGTGGGTTGGTAGTTTTAACCCTGTGAATGCTGTTGCATTGCATGTAGTTGCAGGACAGTTGCAGCACAGCCCATAGAGATTTCCTACTATTTCATGTTATGGTTCTAGGGCAGGAAGTTGAAGTGATACTAAGCACACGTTGTTTCATTTACATTGTCCCTTCTATTTCTGTATGTGAATAATATCACTGTAATTATTTTAATTAAAAAAAAAAATCCAAGTACCTTTTTCCACACAGCTCTTTCCCAGCCTGTCTGCAGGGAAACATAAGCAGGAGGAGCTTCTAGTCCTCTGCTGCTGGTCACATGTTCAAAATAAAAAAAACAGCTTTTGGAATACAGAGCAAAAAAAATATAGATATCAATAAAGTGTTTCACATTGTCAAACAAACGTATATTTGAAATCAAATCTTTATTATTTTTTGGTAATAACATGGTGTGGGTGGATTTTTGCCAGTTACAGGCTGTGTCACTTTCCTCCAGCCTGTGTCTTAGAATAAGAGGGAGGTTAAGCCTCCATCAATCTACATATTATATCCCACCCCTATATTTTTAGCTGGTTAGTGGGCATGGAGGAGGAGGGAGGTAATGGACAGTCATTTACCACTGTGCATAAGCACTGTGACTCTATAGTTACATAGGCTGTTTAGATGTGATAGAGAGGAAAAGCTCAGCATAGAAACTCACTGAAAACTGAGCATGTGCAGACCTGCCAACACTGCTCTGCAAAATTCCTAGCTGCACTGGGGACTTGAACAGAAGGGGGAGATAGAGAATAGCAGGATCAACCAGGTTTTTTGCAGAATACAGAAAACGAGTATGAACGGTAAATAATACAGCATTTATTGATAGTTTTTTTGTGATGTGGGTTTAGTGACACTTTAAGGGAAATTTCCCCACCCAGACACAAACAGCTAAAAATTAACTCACATGGGTTTTAGCCATTCCCTAATCTTTAGAAAACTGAAAAAGTAAATATATATATATATATATATATACTGTATATATTATTTACAGTATAAATCGAGAAAGAATGTGTGGTAAATGCTTGATCAATACCTACATGAAAAATAATGATCAACATTGAGTCTGACCACATGCTTGTGGGAAGTATTAAAAAACTCACTTCAGAGGCTCAAACATTTACATTTTTTTTTTGATACATACCTACCTAGGTGGATGCAGCATCAGACCAATGCTGCATCTGTCCCCCTCCTTGCACTGAGCACCGAGCCACCGAACATCACCAATGGCTTAGTTTTCACAGATCCCCGAGAGAAGAGCTGCTGACTGTCTTTCAGCGTCTCTCCTCTCTGCTTCTCCACGCTCATTGGAGCGCTGAGTTGTGGAGGGGCGGGGAGCGGCTGTCTCAGTGTCTCAGCGGCTCGCTGCAACGCTGAGATTGCCATCAATAAAGGCGGCTGGCAGATCCAGACTTGGGAAGTTGGGATGACGTGTTGCCTCGACTGAGCTTGGTGATGTCAGTGGAGAGAGGACTCCAGACCGCTCTCCGCTGAAAACTGGTCACAGGAGTGCAAATCGAGTTGCACTCCTGTGACCCATAGGAGATGCCCAGTCTAAAAAGCTCAGGCTGGACTTCTCCTTTAACACCCCATACTGCTCCTTCTGGTACATTAAGGTGATGATGGTATATTTACTGACTATAAGTGAGCTAACAGGTGCAAAAAAAGGTGTGTTAGAAGAAGTCTTTCTCTAATAAAGGTGATAATTGTATAACAGGGCACACTGGGTTTTGGGTTCCTCGGGGCCTATGAGCAACTTTCTAGTGACATGATGTAAAAGCAACTGTGGGTGACTCGTTTTAATACCTGGAATGAGTGAAATAAGTTTAAAGGGGTTGTAAGGTTATCAATCAAACTCAGTTAGCCAATCAGGAGAGAGAGGTGGCGGGGCTAAACGGCAGCTCCGTGTCTGAATGGATACACTGAGTTGCAGCTCGGCTCAGGTGCCCCCACAGCAAGCTGCTTGCTGTGGGGGCACTCAACAGGAGGGAGGAGCCAGGAGCTCCAGCCAGGGACCGGAGAAGTGGAAGATCTGGGCTGCCCTGTGCAAAGCTACTACACAGAGGAGGTAAGTATAATATGTTTGTTTATTTTAATAGAAAAAAAAACAAGACTTTACAATCACTTTAAAGCAATGATAGGTTTTCTTTAAAAACAGATGCTCTCATTGAATGGCCTTACCAGTAGGGGTCAAAGTGCCAGTGTCTAAGTTATTGGGCATTCAGTGACAAATATTATATATTGTACACAAAATTTAATAAAATGGGTTTTAAAAGGTTTGTGACCATCAAATGTATTTTGCCAGTTTGGTGGTTAGTAAAGTTTTCGTGTGTATCTTCATAAAGTTTTTTAACCCAAGCGAGCAACATAACACACCTGTTCAGTCTCACAATCGGTACCTGGAAAGCATAAGCTATTTAAAATAACTTTCAGATTTTGTGAGATGTTATAAAATAACGTTATTATAAGAATCAGAAAGAAATAATACACGTGCTGAATGCAATTATAAAGGAGGTGTTTTAAGAGTTAACTCTTTTCCTATTATTGTGTTCTTCAAGCATTGTTTTATCAACTATTCAAATGCAATTTAAAAGCTCCCTGAAGCTTGTGTTTTGCTTAGATGTTATTAGTTTTTTTCCCTTTGCATGAAAGTGAGAACTTGTAAAAAAAATGTGGCTCCGGAGTGAAAGATTTGTTACGACGTAAGTGACAACTTCTGCAATTTGCTTCTGGCAACCTGCCCTGAAATGAATGTTCAGGATGTAGAAAATTCTAGGAGGGATTGTAGAAATGAGAAAGGAAAGAAAAAGAGATGTTACACCATAAATACAGTATATTGAACCCAGTAAGAGATTTTATTTCCCTGAAATTTTTGTAAAACTTAGGTTTGGTCAAAAAATATTTTATGTATATAGATTTTTTAAAATGCTCTTTTGAAAAAAAAAAAAATTGTATTTAATCAGGTTATATACAAATATTGCTTTTGCTTTTGGGCTTTCTTTCCAGTAAGGACACAGCACAGGTGCAGGATATGCAATGACGTTGCCATGGCATGATAACTAAACTGGGAGCTGTCTTAATTCGTCAGCCATGTTAAAAATTGGTATGCAGATATGTCAGTCATAGCTCCCAACTGTCTCTGATTTGGAACCCTCTGTCCCTCTTTCCTCCTCATTTGTCCCTCATTTTGGTCTAATCTGTATAGTTGTATATAAAATGCACTATTTATCTTTCAAAAAGTGTTTTCTTGTGTTAAACCTTTCATTCAACTTCTAAATTGCTGAATTTCTAAAGGCAGTATAAAGGAATTGTAGTGGTAAAAAATGTTTTTTGTATAATTCTCCTTTAAGGGGGTGTACCGGGCGGGGGGGGGGTGTCCCATGCCTACATACTTTTGCTAATAGGTGTCCCTCATTCCCATCTCAAAACGTTGGGAGGTATAAACAAGCTGAATATGCTGCTGCTCTGGACATTGGCACATCAGCTTGTACTACAGCGTGAACTTAGGGCTATGCCATGCCTCCATAGACACAAACTATGGCAGTGTTGTCACCCTAGGACAGTAGGTTACAGGCAAGGCTGATGCTGGCATGATAACCAGGTCCCAACAGAAGAAAAAAAGCCTGAAATTAAAAATCTATATGACTGCCAAAGATAGGGAGATGTAAGCTGCCATCTGGGCATTTTTTTTCCGGGTGCAGTGGGCACTCCTGAAGATAATTGGAGCTCTGTTCAACTACATTAGACCTGTTGTGCCAAAAAACATCCTGTCATTAGCCTCATTAGTCTCATTATTTAAAGCTGATCTCCAGGCTTACCTTTTTTTTTCCACGACCTCTAGCAAGTTTCCTCCAGTGTTGAATCTGATTACTCTCAATTCCCTATAAACTTGCATTTCTCTGCAGTCATCATTAATTCCTTTCTTTCTGATCTATACTGTCACTGGTCTGCCTCTAACAATTATTCATTAATCATTTTTGCTTTTTGACACGTGCAGACATGATCTTTAGGACTGGCATCAGTCACTGTACTACTGTTCCCAATACGCTAAATGCATACATTACACTTCAGCTTTTTTGTTTAAAGAAAAAAAAGAACCAACATAAATAAATAATAAAATAGAAAGGCAACAACATATGATCAGATACCAAAAAAAGGAAAAAAAAAGAAAATACATAGAACACTTTTTTCAACTGCCCCTGAACTCATTCAATGTTATCCTATGTGTCCATGTACACAGTCTCGTTTTTTGGCGTTTTTAGGCAGTTGCGTTTAACCTTGTTTTTCCAGAAGCAAAAAAATGGGTTCAGACGCAAAAGTTTTCCACGTTTCAGACGCCAAATGCGGCTAAATGCGGCTAAACGCCGGTACCGCGTTTAGCCGCATTTGCGTTTATAAGTGTTTTTAAAGGAACCCTATTTTTTGGACCAGAAAACATAGAAATATGGTATGGTTTTGCAACCCAAATTTGGGGCCCCATATCTCGGGGCCACTTGGAGCTAGGAACCCCAAATTTAGTGTGCAAACACAGTGGAACTAGCACTACAACATATCCAATTTTGGTGTTCCTAGCACCAAGCGACCCCGAGATACGGGCCCCAAAGTCGGGCCGCAAAATGTCATTCTCTGCTCTGCAATATGTTCAATATGGGATCCATTTCCAAAAAAAAAACACAGAAAGAGAGGCAAATGCAAGTATACAACTGATCTCTCTGCTGCTGCTCACTCTGATCAAAATGGCAGAAATAGTAAAAAATTTATCATGCTTTCTGAGCTTGGGGAGGGTCTTTGTTATCTTAACAAAACGCTTCTAGACGCAAATGCAGTTAAATGCAGCTAAACGCAGCAAAACGGGAGTTTCTAAACACCGGTTTCAGCTTTTAAAAACATGTGTTCAGCAGAGTTTGCACCGGCGTCTCGTGTGCATGAAGCCTAAATATAGCTAGCCACCTCTAAAAAATGTTGCCAATAGTAGACATGTGCTTGACGGAAAAAATAGTTTTGTTTTGTTTCAATTAGTTAATCTAGTTATTTAGTTTAGTTAAATTCGGTTGATTCGTTCAATTCGTATTCGGGATTTGTATTTGGAATTCGTATTCAGAATTTTTCGAATTTTCTTCGAATTTACCGATTTCGATAAATTTTGATAAATTTTGAATCTGTCAGATTGAAAACCTTTTTTTTTTTATTTGAATGTGGCAAAGTAAAAAAAAATAAAAAATCTTCAAATGATTACAATGACTCTTTAAATCACCATTGGCCTAACTAAAACAGCATTATTTCAAAATGGTACTCTAATAGCTAACACAGTCTTTGATTTCAGCAATATGTGTACAGTTAGAATTCGACTGGAGTTCGGTGTAAAAATCGATTCTAATTTCAGTCCGAATTCCTGAAATTCGGACGAATTTTGTTTCGTTATTCGGAGCAATCGGTAAAATTTGTGTATATTGTAATTCGGGCATTTGGATATAAGCGAATCTCTGAATAACGAAACATTTTCCGAATATTAATTCAGAACGAAACAAACCGCACATGTCTAGCCAATAGTAAAACCTGTAATTTAGCAGCTAATTCAGTTTTGCCACAGTTACTCTGCTCATCTCTACTCACAGTTGGTCCTTCGCTATGTTGAATGACTGAACTGTTAATCCATTAGGGATTGTTTACACTCACAAACCTCATCCTCTGAAGAGTAATCTGTAGTGGATTGCTCTACAGAGGGCATTTGACGGGTGGCATTATGTTGCCTCCTCACCACCTGTTGTAACCTTTAAACACCCTCCTCACCACCATATGACAAAAGCAAGCACTGCATGTGGTTGCGGGGCAGTCCAAACTCAGTTGCATGGGTCACGTGTCATAGGGGGTACTGCTCACTGAAATTGACATGGGGATAATGTGTGACATACCACAAAACGAAGACATTGTGGCTGCGGCATGTGTCTACCCCCATCCACTGCCTTTGCAGCTAAAGGAGGAGTGGTTGGAGGCAGTGTAAATGAGGCCTACTGCTCTGCAGATATGAGGAGGCAGTTCACATTTCTCAGCCCATGGAGCTAAGTAGGTATTTGCATAATATAGTGTTTTGAGGGTTTGGGGGAGCTTTACAATGTAGCTGAATTGTTGTGCTGGCATTAGGTCTTCTGTAGCATGAAATTGTCAGTTACCTGGTCAGGAATACATTACACTTTAACCTAGCTTTTATTTATAGGGTGGATTTAGAGAGCTCCTTAAAGTGGTTGTAAACCCTTACAGTGATACACCTCAGTTGATACACAGAAAACAATCCTGTTTTTTCAGGAGCAGTGATTTTAATAATGCTTAAAGTGAAACAATAAAAATATCATGCCTGGGGGGTGTCCTTGGTATGCCTGTAAAGTAGGGCAGTTTTGCTGGGTTTAGAACAATAACACACAAAATGACATTTCTAAAGGAAAAAAATCTCATTTAAAACTGCTCGCAGCTGTAAGGAATTGTTGGATCCCGGCAATATAGATGCTCATGACTGTAATGAATTGTCAGATCCTGGCAATATAGATAACAATCATTAAAAAAAACTGCATGGGGACCTGAGTCCTGCCCCAGGGGACATGTATCAATGCAAACAAAGTTTTAAAAAATGAAGTTTTTTCAGGCGCAATGATTTTAACAATGCTTAAGGTGAAACAATAAAAATGAAATATTCATTTAAATATCGTGCCTGGGGCATGTCTTTAGTATGCCTGTAAAGTAGCGCATCTTTCCCGTGTTTAGAACAATACCACAGCAAAATGACATTTCTAAAGGAAAAAAATCTCATTTAAAACTGCTCGCAGCTGTAAGGAATTGTTGGATCCCGGCAATATAGATAAAAATCATTGAAAAAAACGGCATGACCAAGCCCTTTGCGTCTGGTATGAATATTAAGGGGAACCCTGCTCCAATTTTTTTTAAATGGCGTAGTGGTCCCCCCAAAATCCATATTAGGCCCTTCAGGTCTGGTATGGGTTTTAAGGGGAACCCTGCACCAAAATTATTTTTAAAAGTGGCATGGGGTCCCCCCAAAATCCATGCCAGACCCTTATCCAAGCACGCATCCTGAACCGTACCAGGCCACATGCCCTCAACATGGGGAGGATGCTTTGGGCTCCCTTTAAACACCTTGGGCCTCGTCCCCACAACCCTTGCCCGGTGCTTGTGGGGGTCTATCTTTTTATAGAATAAATTTGCTTAGTTGTGTTGGACTGAAATTCTGATATTTTCCTAACTTCCTTTTTGGTCATTTTAAAAGGTTTACATTTACCACACTTAAAACCAATATAAAACAAGTCGATGCACTGGCGGCAGTAGCATGGGTGTTAAAAAATCTGTCAGAGTTGAAATGAAAACAGAGGAAATACATTTTGGAAGGGTTAAGCATGGCCATGGGAAATAATTTCTTCTGGCACAAACACCAATATTATAAACAAATAAAGGGGGTAGATATGGGTAACAAATATGCACCAAGTGTGGCCAATATATTCCTTAATAAATAGGAGAAGGAAGAAATATTTGGAAAACCCTGGCCACAGATATCGTTCTATAAAATATTTATAGACGATATTATTATTATATGGAATGGCAACCAGGAGGAACTAAATCAATTTGTAAACTTTATAGACACTAACAAATATGGAAATATGTTCACGGTAAATACGCATAGGGATGGTATCAATTATCTTGATTTGGAAGTTTTTAAAAGTGGAAACCATTTAAATACCCACACACATGTCAAGCATACAGACAGAAATGGGTATATCCCTTATAGTAGTTACCATCACCCACAGTGGAAAAGGGCTATCCCCAAAGGTCAGTTTATCAGAAACACTCTTCGCTCACAAGCAAGTTTTCCTTTCGCTTTCTCATTAAGCTTTGAATGTATTTTTTCTCTCCATTGTTGTAATTGGTCACCTATCTTTTGTGCTTGGGATTTCCTTTTTGCTATTTCTAGCTCTTGAATTTCTGTTAACAAAGAGTCGATTTGGGAGGTAAGGAGTTTCTTACGATAAGATCCTATCTTAATTAGGATACCCCTAATGATGCATTTATGTGCCTCCAATAGACAAATGGGGGAGATATCCGTAGTATCATGATTAGCAAAGAACACATCGATGTCTTGTGCTATGTGATTTTTATAGATCTAGGTCAGATCTTGTAGAAGTGTCTCATTTAATCTCCACCGCCATTCTCGTGGCAAGTTTTCGTCAAAATCCAGCGTGCACGAGGTTAGAGCGTGATCAGATATAGTAAATGATCCAATGGAGGCAGTGGAGATATAAGGGAGAGCACTCTGCAATACAAAGAGATAGTAAGGGAGAGCACTCTGCAATACAAAGAGATAGTCCATTCTCGTATAAGTTTTGTGATTATTCAAATAAAATGTATAGTCCCTATCCTGTAACAAAAAGGGAGAAATGGCGCAAATACCAGCCAAACATGAAAAGACCAAGCAGAATATAAATATGTATAAAATGATAATGATGTCCAGAAAAACGGTATAAAACCGTAATATTAGTGTATATGAAAAAGAGATAGTAATGTCTACTATATACGCTACAAAGCTGAAGTCCCAAGATAATGGAAAGTTCAAGATGAAAGTGATACTGAGCACCAGTGGCAGCTCCCTATAGAGTAGAAGCGAAAACTCTGGAAGACAATTTAAGATAAAAAGGTGCGCCAATCTAAGTGCAGTATCCAAAAAACTTTATTAGATGTATAAAAAAAGAACGGCCAAATGGTTACTCACAATAGATCAGTGGGGATAAGGCATGTAATACATAGAGATGGCCCATAGGCAAAACCTCAGCAGCTCTCAGCGCGGGGTCCCAAGGTGGTGTGAGACGCTGTGGGTGATGTAGGCAGGCAGTCCGTGGTGTGTATCTGGTTTCATCTCGCTCCGACTTCCGTTTTCCGGTCCTGAGGAGATGCCGGTCCGACCTTGCTGACACTGTGGGTTTTCCGCTCCCCCCATGCCAAAGCCCCCACAAGTTTTTTGGATACTGCACTTAGATTGGCGCACCTTTTTATCTTAAATAGTGCCTATCCTGTATATGGAGAGTTCTCCAACTGTCCACTAATTGTTGAGCATGGATAAGCGATTGAAATTTATAAAGTTTTGAGTATGACATGGGAGGCTCCCCTTAATGTGTCTAACAAAGGATCTAAAATTAAATTGCAATCTCCACCCACAAAGAGGAGACCTTCCCTGTGTTGATTGACTGTAGATAGTAATGTTTCTAAACAAGAGACCTGTTCCTCGTTTGGCAAATACAGGCACACCAAAGTGAGTTTTCCCTCACATAGTTACCCTTGGACTGTAAGAAGGCCATCCTTCTTTGTCTGAGACTACCTGTGACTCCCTCCCTGGGGTCTGTTTAGAAATCAAAATAGAGACCCCTTTAGATTTTCTAGATGCACTATGATATGCTATCAGGAATCTATTGTCCCCAAACTTTGAAATTTTATTCTTTCTAAAGTGTGTCTCTTGAAGGAAAACTATATGAGTTTTCAGTCTCCATAGTTCACTCAGGAGTCGAGTTCTTTTCATAGGGCTTTTTAGCCCTTTCACAATATATGAAGTCAAGGCAATACACGGCATGGTTATCTCCACTTAGGTCAAAGCCAGGCCCGAGAAACTTGATACAATTGAAAGAAAAATAGAAAGCCCACACCACAACCAACCCCCACCTTAACCCTACAAAAAAATGTAAAACCAGACCATGCACGTAGCCTGGGCACTGGTGGTAAAAAAAAAAATTGGACTAAATGCTCCTATTTTTCCCCAAAATAGGGGAGAAGCACTTCTAGTGGGTAATATAATCAAACCAGACGGATACCTGAGATGAAGCCTCCCTATTGATGGACTCCTAAAATCCTTTTAAAATAATACAATGGACATAGAAATAACAAACTATCTTCAATTACATTTTCCTAATCTAAACTTCCCTATGTACACAAATTCCTTTCATAGTGTTTCATTTTTATTTTAATTTATTTATTTTTATTCTTGTTTTTTATAATTTTCTATTTTTCTATTATTATTTTTTTTATTTCATTTTTAATTTTATTTTCATTTGTATTATTTTATTTTTATTCTTATTGTTATTTCTATATGTATTTTCCCTTTTCATTATTATTTGTATTTCAATAAATATTTTTTATGTTTATTTTTATTTTTGTTTTATATATTTTAATCTATACAATTTTGTTCTATTTTTTATTTTGTTCATCTAGCATTATTAAAATTTTCAAATCTTCTAATCACATTTTTATATTTTTTGAATTGTTCCATATAAATATTTTGAATAAACATATTTTTAGTGGCTGCATAGGATTGTAAAAGTTCATCCAGCTAACCCAGAGCAATTTAAGATAGCAGTGAGCATGGAATTGAGTCCCACAGTAAAACAAATGAATGAGAGGGAATAGGTTGAAGATAAAATTAAGTTTGCCAGAGGGTGACTTCAAGTCCATGGTAAATAAATAAGCAAGGGGTGACGTATAGGGAAGGGCAGGCAATAGATGGAAAGAGATAATATTAAAAATGGCGGAAATCATACTTCCGGTTCATGGGATGCATAAATACCATAACCAAGATGGCGACCCTAGCTTCCTGATGATGCATAATTAATGTGAAACACATTGAGACTAGTGGAGCAATGCTGACGCCATATCCAGCCCCTGACCTGCATCTAAATCGAGGCTTGGACTGCACGCGGGCTCCCTAGGATGGACAGGCTGAGCGATTGCTGGATAGACTTAGTGTCGGTCCAATGGCACTTCAAAATGTGAGCGCAACCTATATTGGATTTTTGGAATCGAGTACATTTTTGGGAAGTTGCACAATGATTGCTATTTATTTGATTACATGAGTACATGAGAGAGGAGTTTGGTGTGGCCAATAGAGAACACGGAAGACTATTGCTGTACCAGTCTGGTGAAACAGGAGTAACACAAAATAGGGGACAAAAAGACCCATGTATTGATCGGGCTCATACCATAAAGCTATCTGGTGAGTGTGAATTTTGAGTGAATCGGAATCACCATACAACATAACCATATTCAGGATATCACTAGTGACACAGAGATATTTCTTTCTAATGGACTTGTTTTGTGATGATACAAATTTGGTTTCTGGCACATATCACAGTGGTGTTGGATTTTCAAATGTTTAGACAATTTATTAACCAATATATTGTTCTAATTTTATTTGTGTAACGTGTTGATTTGAGCACTTAACATTCGTTTATGGGTTAGCGCAGATATATATATATATATATATATATATATTTACACTTTCACTTTAATTTAGGGAAGTTAATTTCAGTTGCGGCAAACCACACATAAGGGATTTATATTTTCTTTACTCTTCTTTTACACGGTTAGTTTTGCGCTGGTGACACATACTATACAATGTAAGTACTGTACCTAAATCTGTTTTGCTTTCAGCCCTCGTTATCCTGTAAGGCTTCATTCCCAAGAGGCGTACATAACCATTTGCCTGTGAGGATCCAAGTTTACCTGCATGGGGATGCACAAGCGTTTCATGCACATCCCCATGCACGCAGTCCTATTGCTGTCCAGGATGTTTTAGGGCCATTCACCAACACCCAGGGCCGGTACAAGGGGGGGGCAGAAGGGGACGGATGCCCTGGGCGGAACTATTTACTGGAGGAAAGGGGGCGCATGTGAAGTGCTGGCTGTGTGCTTCTAAAATTGTCTGGATGCACTAGCCGCTAATACCTACACCTGTAAATATGTGCTGAGTGCGCTCCTGCACCCGGCACAAGCCTAGAACAGATCAGCGCTTCACTTATTTACTCACCTGTCAGTGGAGATACTCCCCCTGACAGGCACTTGGTATTCCCTGCCCAGCGTCACACACTGAGAGGCTGGCCGGAGGCGGGATGGGAGCAGTGGCGTGGCGTGGCGTTGCTATGGGGATGGGGGTGGGGGCGACCACACCTGGGTGACGCCATAAAGAAAGCTGGCAGTTTTAGTGGGTGCTGTCAAGCCCCCCTCCCTCCACCCCCCATCAGTGAAGCTCTGATAGTGGCGGCGTGACAGGGGAGAGGCGAGCTGCGGGATGTCAGAATGTTTCCCCCACTCGCCCCCCCTTTCTCCTGTCAGCAGTGCAGGAGGAGAGATAGCGGCTCTCTCATTAGGTTCGCCGCCCAGCTTCCTGCCGCTCTTTTCCCCTCCCCATTGGCCACAACACAGGGCCAATCACAGCGACCCATTGCTCTCCACAGGGAAGAGACTACAGCTCCCAGCATGCACTCTGCTGGGGGAAAAAAAGAGAGAGAGAGCCCGGAACCTAGAAACAAGCTGGGGGAATGAGTGCTATACTTTAACTGCTCCAAAAGACAGAAACAGAGAGAGAGGAGTGTACCTGGGGAAGCCAAACAGAGAGCCATGCTGCTAACCAGAGTGAGCCACGCTGCTAACCAGCGCCACCTGAGAGAGCCACGCTGCTAACCAGCGCCACCTGAGAGAGCCACTCTGCCAACCAGCACCACCAGAGAGAGCCACGCTGCCAACCAGCGCCACCAGAGAGAGCCACGCTGCCAACCAGTGCCACCAGAGAGAGCCATGCTGCTAACCAGCGCCACCAGAGAGAGCCACGCTGCCAACCAGCGCCACCAGAGAGAGCCACGCTGCTAACCAGAGCCACCTGAGAGAGCCACTCTGCCAACCAGCACCACCAGAGAGAGCCACGCTGCCAACCAGCGCCACCAGAGAGAGCCACGCTGCCAACCAGTGCCACCAGAGAGAGCCATGCTGCTAACCAGCGCCACCAGAGAGAGCCACGCTGCCAACCAGCGCCACCAGAGAGAGCCACGCTGCCAACCAGTGCCACCAGAGAGAGCCACGCTGCCAACCAGCGCCACCAGAGAGAGCCATGCTGCCAACCAGCGCCACCAGAGAGAGCCACGCTGCCAACCAGCGCCACCAGAGAGAGCCACGCTGCTAACCAGCGCCACCAGAGAGAGCCACGCTGCCAACCAGCGCCACCAGAGAGAGCCACGCTGCCAACCAGCGCCACCAGAGAGAGCCACGCTGCCAACCAGCGCCACCAGAGAGAGCCACACTGCTAACCAGGACCACCAGAGAGAGCCACGCTGCTAACCAGCGCCACCAGAGAGAGCCACGTTGCTAACCAGTGCCACCAGAGAGAGCCACGCTGCCAACCAGTGCCACCAGAGAGAGCCACGCTGCTAACCAGCGCCACCAGAGAGAGCCACGCTGCCAACCAGCGCCACCAGAGAGAGCCACGCTGCTAACCAGCGCCACCAGAGAGAGCCACGCTGCTAACCAGCGCCACCAGAGAGAGCCACGCTGCCAACCAGTGCCACCAGAGAGAGCCACGCTGCCAACCAGCGCCACCAGAGTGAGCCATGCTGCCAACCAGCGCCACCAGAGAGAGCCATGCTGCCAACCAGCGCCACCAGAGAGAGCCACGCTGCCAACCAGCACCACCAGAGAGAGCCACGCTGCCAACCAGCACCACCAGAGAGAGCCACGCTGCCAACCAGCGCCACCAGAGAGCCACACTGCTAACCAGAGCCACACTGCTAACCAGAACCACCAGAGAGAGTCATGCTGCTAACCATGCTCGTCTCCAGGATTTCTCCAGAGCCTCTCCCATCCTCTGGAACTCGCTACCTCCATCTATCCGGCTATCCCCTACTCTTGCTACCTTCAGGCAATCCCTGAAAACTCATCTCTTCAGGAAAGCCTATCATGTCTCCAACTAATCTCCTACCACTTCCACCAGCTTATTCCCCACAGTTACAACCTTTTGTACCACTTGCCCCACCCTATTAGATTGTAAGCTCTTCTGAGCAGGGCCCTCTTAATCCTATTGTATTATATTGTATTATAACTGCATTGTCTCCCTTTTATATTGTAAAGCGCTGCGTAAACTGTTGGCGCTATAAAAATCCTGAATAATAATAATAATAACCAGAACCACCAGAGAGAGCCACACTGAGCCACTACCAGGGTACAGACATGCTACACTACTGACCAGAGTCGCCCCTGGGCAACACAGAGTGAGCAAACATCTATCTGAAGGGATCACTGCGGCAGTTTCCCTGGGTCTGGTAAGAGGGCCTGTCGGCCATTATCCTTTACTGATCCTAGGAACTGAGCCATTAGGAACTGCCTAACCTGCTATCCTCTAGCCCTAATACTGCCTCTGCAGGCTAGAGGACAGCAGGTTAAGCAATTACTGACTGCCACAATGAGCTCCAATGCTGTGCTGCGGGCTCGAAAATATTGTATATAGTCCTCCACAAGCGTACAACTATGTAGTGTATGTCCCATGTGAATGAGGCCTAGGGAAGAGGGAGAGTCAGCACTGTGAGCCAATAAGGTTCTGCTGCAAGCACAGTTGCCCACAAAATATGCTGGCAAAGAGAAAGAGGTGATAGGTGACCTTATCAGTCTGTTGCTGCTCCTTCATTGTCCAATCACAGGAGGGGGATAGGGACTTGTGAATTTACTGAAGTGTAAAGTGAAGTTACTACCCAATCTGTGATTCCTGGCCGGGTTGTCGAAATTTCAGAACTTGCTTGTCAAAATTATAATTCTTTGTCTGACGAAAACAGCTCCTGCCTGGGTATTTAGCTGTTTGTATGGAGTAAATAATGCAGTCCATTTTTAAGCAAAAGACACGTGACAAATTAGATTTTTAAAAAATATATGGTAATGTCTGGTAAAATTATCAAATCGCTAGTTTCTAAGTACTTTAACATTTGCAAGTCTAATACCATCAGAGAAGCAGGGAGCAGTGGGATAGGAGTTTGCTTCTGTAGCTTGTGATGGAATCACAGTATGTTTCTGTGTGCCTTTCGGTTAGTCAGGATGCAGTATAACCTCTCCTCTCTTTGAAGCCTTATGAGTCTGCTCATAGCCTGAGGGAGGCTGGTGTTCTGACATATCTAAAAAGCCACAAGAAACAGATGATTCCCAGATGAGTCCTCTCATAACATATGCTAAAATGATTTATAAGTTCATAGGATTTATTATGAGACTGATTAGAGCCAGATAGAAAAAAATCGTAAAAGTAGGTTTATTACTATTATTTATTTATCTCAGGCCTCATTTAGCATGTTGCTAATGTTCTGTGTATGTTCTCCCTGTCAGTTTTTAGTCCATGAATTCTAAATATATTAAATGTTCACTGTAAAGTTGACCTTGCACTAAAAGAAAAAGTCAGATTATATATAAGGACCCCATACCCATACCAAAGTGTAAAAACAACAGTGAGGAAAAAAGTAAAAAAGTATACTTACTTAACCCCGGGTTCTGCGATGCAGATGGTGACATCACGGTGCTTATAGTGCAAGGTCTGCTTTAACTTGACTAGTGTATCTGTTTCCACCAACCACCAGAGCCCTTCAACAATTGAGACATGTCTATGTGTTCAGCGGAGTCCATGAAACCCTGTACTAAATCCATCCATTACTGGACCAGGCACCAACCATGTTCCAAAGCCTGTCTTGATGCAAAAGTCAAATATGATTTGGGAGTTATGCCCCATACACATGATCGGACATTGATCGGACATTCCGACAACAAAATCCATGGATTTTTTCCGACGGATGTTGGCTCAAACTTATTTTGTGTACACACAGTCGCACAAAGTTGTCGGAATTTCCGATCGCCAAGAACACGGTGACGTACACCACGTACGACGAGACTAGAAAAGGCCAGTTCAGATCCAAGCGTGGCATCCTTTGGGCACCTTTTGCTAATCTCGTGTTAGTAAAAGTTTGGTGAGAGACGATTTGCGCTTTTTCAGACTCGTGGTTTTCAGATCGTTTTCTGCTGTTCAGTTTGTGCTTGTGGTTTTGTATCTGCTCTTCAGTGCGTGCAGCAAGTGATGCGTGACTCTT